>NC_031770.1:21867339-21945432 GCF_001522545.3 Parus major
GGAGCCCGGGGAGCCGCCTGGCCCCCTTCCCTCCGCCGCCCCGCACCCCCGCAAATACCGCGGGTGATTCGAGAGAGCTCCCAGGAAAGGGGCGCCCCGGAGGGCTGAGCACGGCCCGCGCCGGGAGCGGAGCCGGGAGCAGCCCCCTGTCCCGGCCGGGCGCCGGCAGCAGGAGCCAGCGAGG
The DNA here is from genome assembly GCF_001522545.3 of Parus major. NCBI lineage: Eukaryota > Metazoa > Chordata > Aves > Passeriformes > Paridae > Parus > Parus major. Next base: position 21,867,524 of record NC_031770.1, read on the forward strand.
CCCGGGCCCAGGAGAGAGCAGCCAGAAGTGGCTAACCCGAGGCCGGGGCGAAGCCGGGCTGTGTGCCAGTGGTTGCGCTTTGATTTATTAGCAGCGTTATTGATTTTCACCTCTGTCTGGGCGCCGGCTTTGGAGCAGCTCCCAGCTGGCTGCCCTCCATATGCTGCGGCCTCGCCAGCCCGCCGCACCTTTCCAGAGCGGGAGGCGCTGGGAGGCTCAGGCCTCGCTCTGCTCCTGGGGAAGACACATCTGGCGTTCCTCGGGTTACCTGCTGGTAATTATTGACACCGGACATCGCAACTTTCTGGTTACAGATGGGACTTCTGCACTACTAGGAGGGTCTCCAGGGCACTTAGTGCTATTTTTGGCATATTCTGGATCCTCTTCTTGGAGTAGGGAGGAGCTGATTTCTACAACCCCCAGGCTGAACACACTTTCCCCTCCATTTTACTTGGAAGCAAGTGTTCTGCAGGCTGTAGATTTGGCAAGCTCTGTTCAGGAATCTAGCCATGGGGAGAAGGGAGGTCTCTCAATCCCCCGGCAATCTCTGTGAGTGTGGTATTAACCTACTCACCAAAGAGAGCCAATTTCTCCTTCTTGCCAGAATCCTGTAGAGCAGGGTTGCTGCAGATGAGTCTTTCTTCCTAGCAAACAGACATATCTGAGCCACTAACCTTGCTCTCACAATGCACAAAGGGCAGCATTTAACCATGTTACATTTTCAAGCAATCTTAACTTAATTATCCTTTTGAGCAGATTTTAATAGCTTTCTCTGCTTCCTCTGGCTTGGAATTTGCTTTGATAATTAAAGAACCTAAAATTTCATATGTTTCTTTATGATGCCTGAAATTTACTACAGAAATCCATTTTCTCCTCCAGTTTGAATAGATTACCAGATCTAATAAGAGATGACAGGCAAGAATTTTGCACAGCAGGTTACACACCAAATAACAGTGTCTCTGCAGGCACCTGCCCTCTGAGACAACACACTCAGGGTAGTTTTGGAAGGGAAATCCCCTTATTCCCTAGGCATACTTAATCTCCAGCACCCCTGTGCTGTTTGTATGTCTGTGCACAATTGTTCTGGCATGTGTTCAAAGCACTTTGTAAGCACTAACACCCAGTGGGGCTGGGGGTGGTGGGCAGTCAACCTGCTACTGGTGCTTTTCTTGGGTGGTGGTATGGCCAACAGCAGTCCCTTGGGCAGGCCAGGGAGCAAACACATGAGGAGCCAACCTCTTCCCTTCCTTAAGCTTTCTACATTCTTCACTGGTTTTTTTTGCCTTTTTGGGGTATTCAGTTTACAGGGTTCCCCCCCAGATACAGGTGTCTCAGTGTGAGTGATATGAGCTGCAGTGGTACAGTCTGCTATCATTGCTTCTGTGCAAGGTCTCACAGTTTTTTGGTCTCCCTGAGTGCCTTCACAGAATTACAGAATCCTTGCTTTTGGATTAAAAAAAAAAAAAAAAAATCAATTCTGGCACTCGTCTTTCTAGAAAGAAGCTTCACAACAGAATTGGAGCACACCCAAGAGGCTCAAAATCAGAAGAGAAATAAAAATATCCTGAACTTGATTTTATGTTAAAACTGGCAATTTTGAAAGCACATTTTAAGTGCGAGGATAGGGGAATAAGTGGATTTTGATACTTGATTTTGGTGTTGGAAATAACTGTCTCAGTGCAGGTGGGAATATTTGCTTCCACCACGTGTCTAATGCAGAACTGGTCTGTGCATAATGGTGGGAGCTGAGAGTTAGGATCATTCTAATCTGCTTCAGTTTTAGAGACTTCTGGGCTCAGAGGTGCTAGCTGGCACTGTCCTGGATGTGCATTATGCCACCAAACCATCTCAAGCAAAGTTCCCTTCCCACAGGTGGGTATTAGCAAGCACCACTTCTTCTGGTGCTTTCCAGTGCCTCTCTTCATTTCCTCCTCTTCACCAGCTGTCAGTTTGCTAGATGGCTTCTGAATGTGGCAGGTGAATGCAATCATGACCATCACAGCAACTCACACCAGATCTGACTGACCACTCTTTTAGCACTCTTGGAGCAAAATTATGTGGTGTTGGGTAGAGTGCTGTGGAGTGACAATGGTTTTGGGGGGTTGAAGATCTTCTTCCCAAAGCACAAGCTGAGTGCCAGAGCCCCAGCACACAGGAGACTGTGTGTGGTCTCCATTACCAGCCAGCTTGGGCTGCAGAAGGGCTGGACCATCTGATCTCATGGAGAAGACTGAGTGGGCAGTAAGACACTTTCTGGAGATGAGCACCTGGCAGGGATCCTCCTGCCTGGAGGGAGAAATTAGTGAACAGTAGGTTTTTTTAGTATGAAGGAATAATGCAGCATCTGGACAAAACATAAGCTATGCAATCATTTTACCTGCCTTAGTGCCTATAGTCTTGCTTGCTTGAGGTATTTAGGAGATTAACTAATTTCTGCACTCCCACAGACAAATTAAATGATGCTGTGTACAACAGATATTGTATAACAAGTTTATTAAAGCCTGGAGAAGGCTTGGGCTCCTATGAACAAAGATGTGGGTGGAGATGTGGATTCATTTGAATGTGTCTACATGATATTTTTGTGTATAGGGGTATTTAAAACCACCTTTACAATTGGCAAAGTGGCCTTAAGTTGTAAAAAGAGTCAGACTGGACACAAAGAAGCAATGTTTCCCTGTGAGGACAGTTGAACCCTCGAGCAAGTTGCCCCGAGAAGCTATTTGCTGCATCTTTAGAAGTTTTCAAAATTCAGAAGAATAAAGCACTGAGCAACCTGGTCTGGCCTCATTGCTGGCACTAATGTGATCAGGAGGGTGGGCTGAGACACCCTGAGGTGCCTTCCAGGCCTGAATTATTGCTGATCCAGTCTCCATTCCTGAGAGGATTGGGTTCCACCATGCAGCCGTGGCTCAAGCGGTCCGTGTGCGCACACCCACGCAGACAGGGCTCAGCCCTTCCCTCCCTCCCTGAGCAGCTGGTATGTCGCTGGTGGGTGATGTCATCCCATTTGCTTACTTACGAGAGGCATCATTAGTGAGTAAGTAATTTCTGTGATGCTGCTGCTAGCGCAAATGAAGGTAGAGCCGGGTTAAGCAGGCCCAGGGCAATGAGGGCACACTCTGCACGGCGGGCTATGGAGAAAATTGCTGCAGGAAGCCAGAGGGCCGGATTACTGGAGATCAGAGGATCGGGGAGGACTGGGTTTGTTTCCTATTCGCCACACCCTTCGAGGCAAAGCAGCGCCGGGAGATGGTTTTTAGTCTGTTGCCATAAGGGAGCTCAGTAAATGCCTGTTCCTTGTCAATGCCCTTTACCCAAAATGACCTGCTTTTGGCCAATAAATGCAGGCTCAGCTTATTGAAAAAAACAACTTTCAAAAATCAGCCACTGTTCTAAGATCACTTTTTCTGTTTGTCTGAGTGAATTTCTGTGTCAGTTTTGCCTTGTGAGACTGGACCAAACCCCAGAGTGACCAAGGCAAACAGCAGCTGAGGACTACAGCTTGCGGGGGATATATGGACCTCACAGCATCAGGAAAAGCTGCTCTGCAGACTTGAGAGAAAACTTTAAAGGAAAAATTCAGGAAAAGAGGGAAGGAACTTCTTGGAGGTTGTTTGAGAAGGAGAGACACCCTGGTGGTTTCTTCTCCCCTGCCTGAGTGCTATTATTGCTGTTCCAGTGGCATAGAAATAGTAGTAGTGCTCTTTTGGGGCAGAAATGGTGCACAAGAGTGTTTGCCACTGAGGAGGTATCTCAGGCCAAACAGAAAAGATAAAGGAAGGATGGCAGCTAGAGAGGGCTGGCCAGGGCACGTGTTACCCTGTCTCCTGACTGTACCACAGAACTCACCCCTGGAGATGTGAGTCAGACTCTAGATTCTCATGAGCTCTGAGGGAATTTAGAGTGTAGACAGCTTATACCTATCATAGCTCAGTCAGAGTCTGACCCTTCCCACCTCACGTAATTTAGCAGATGATGTTCCTGCCCAGCTTAGCCTACACAACATTGGTTTGCTCATGTTGCTAGTAAAGGTGTTGTTTGGATTGGCACACAAGACTGGGTGAACAGCAAGGAAAGGAAGTGCAAATGCAAAGCCCTTTGGTAGTCAGGGTAATTATCATTGCTCATAGACTCACTAATAAGGATTTTGCTGCTGTGAAAGAATAAGTATTGAACAACATCCTAAAAATTACATTCTCTGTAAGATGGGAGATCAGACCCTTGGAGGAGAGGAAAACAAAGCAGAGCTGGGGACCTTACTGATTATCAGAACTCTGAAATGTTATTAGGAAAGCCATCACCGTATCTCAGGTGGCTGAGGGAAGGCAAGGAGACAGCTTCCAGCAGGGTTCAGGGCATCATGGTCTGTTCTCCTGCTGATCTGAGACCCCTTGGTGGGAATACGGCAGCCGTGAGCACTTAGCGTGTGCTGGCTGCAGGCGTGGAAAGCCACCAGTGGCAGCTGCGAGTCAGAGGAGCACTGCTGGGCACGCAGCTGGGGTCGGGGTGGAGCATGAGGTGATGTGACATGCTGGGCCCTTCTGCCAAAGCAGGAGCACAGCGGGAGCCAAGCTGTGAGCCCTGCAAAGAGAAATTACAGCAGTGAAGATGTGCCACGAGTGTGTGCATTTCTGCAGAGAGACCCTAATGGGATCAAACCAAGCGATAAATGGGAGAGGAACACCCTAGAACTGCGTGAGCTCTTGGGCTTTCCCAGGAAAGGAGTGTCTGAAAGGGCTGTGGAGACTTGTCTTCTGCATCCACCCCCACCCTATCTGCACCAAGAGGCAGCTGGAGAGGAAGGAGGGAATTTTCATCCTACCAACATCTGCCTAACACTACATCTTGGCTATAATTTGGGTTAAGGACAAAGGATCACCAGCTAACCTGGAAGATTCCTGTTCCCAGTATAACTCACACTGTGATACCCACAAGGTACACAGCTGTACAAAGCTGGGTATTAACCTAAGCCTACACCTCAGCCTAATGTAGGCACATCCCTATCAGGAGTTTTGTTTGTGCATTTAATCACCAGTTCATGTACCACTGGAAACTGATGCTGGCACCTGATCCTTCTGGGCATGATTCCAAAGAAGCTGGGAGCACGCCTCTGGCCCTCAAGCTGGAACTCACTGAGATTGAGATGAAGTAGCTCAGCCACCCTCTGTGGAGAGGATGGGCTTGGGATCTGGGGAGGAGCCCCCCTCCTTGCACTCATCCTGGCTGACACAGCCTGCACCCCCTCCCTAGGGCGGCCTGCCTGATTTAGGAATCCATCCCTGGGCACTGCCCTTGAGGCTGTCTGGTCAGGGAGACCTGCTCTCTCCTTGTCTTTTGATACATTTTTTGGCATCTCCAAGGACTGCGCTCCAGTGTGTTCGGCCAGTCTAAGGGTGACAGAAATCACAGGGAATATAAAAGTAAAATTTTTTGTTACTACACAAACCTAAATGCAGTTACTGCTCTATGTATAGTTTTGAAGCAAAACTATTCTTATAATCACATTCATTAGCAATTAACAGTTTATAGATGGAAGTGTACCTAAAGATATGCATGTGTTGCTGCTTGATTATAATGAAAAATTTCAAAAAGAAAAAAAAAAAGTAGTTTTCTTTGTTCTATCTCTTTTATGTGAAGTTAGAACTTGGTTAAATCAGTTAACCACCATCCTACACTTCAGAATAATGCTGCTAAAAATGAAACATAGAATTAGCCTGTCAATTTTCTGTCGCTCACTTGCGATTCAAGCTGTCCTTCTGCAAAGCTTTTAGTTTCCATTAAAATACCTTGCTGCAAATGCCTGGAGCATTAGCAGCAGCAGCAGCAGCAGCAGCTGTGATCAACCCCAAACTGGTCCAGTACTCATCTTCAAGCACACCCTGCCTGGCCAGGGCTGTCCTGCGTGTCACCTCTCACTCAGGGACAAATTCTGCTAATCCTCTCTGAAAAGACCCTCTTATAGTAAATGCTGTCAGGAGCACAGCTGTGCTCTCCTGCCTGCATGCCCAAACTGTGCCCCATGGCATGTCCAGCCCTTCCTGGCTATGCCAGGGGTGCTCATGGTTACTCCATGGCCCTGGCATGGACTAGCAGGGCTGGCTGCCTGCCCAGCACAGCCCCCAATGCTGTGCACTGAGATGGCTGTGGGGCTGCCTGTTTTCTGCTGGTGCTGGGAAACAAGGAGCTTCCAGGTAGGTTTTGCTACGAGTATTGTGAGGCTACTGGGCACCTGCTGTGAGCCTCAGGAATGAGCCTGGGAGGAGTACAGATGTGACCAAGAGCAATCTTCCCTCCTTCAAAGTAAATCTGTGATGCTGGAATTCAGCTGGGCTTGGCTCAAATGGCACAAAGAGCAGCTCTGGCACAAGCCCAGGCATGTGCATGAGAGGGCCAGAATGAGAGCCACATGGGCCAGTGTTCTCAGCATGTGCTATAAGGAGCCAACTTACTCTGGCAAAAGCAGGAGGTGCAGGTCAGATCTAACACAGGACCACTCCTTCCATGTCAGTGAGAGTCCCTCCAGAAAGACAATACTGGGATTCCTGTCTCAGGCAAAGAGTCCTTGTCAGTTTTTGCAGGACATTGTAGGTTTTGATTATGCAGCTTATCTAACAGATGGGAGGCAGTGCTATTTAGGTTGTAATACACATTCAGGTTTGTTTGGGCTATTTTTGTGCTGGAGGAAAATTTTTCTCTGCTGGATCATGGAGAGACCTGCTCTGCTCCCATCTGTTTGAACAGGGAGTGTCTTTCATCAATAGGCCAGGCAAGCTGGCTAAAACTCCCTCTGAGATTCTGCTCCTTCAGTCCTGAGAAATTCTAAATTTTATCTTTGAGCTGTTGAGATCAAACAGAATTTTTTTTAGAAGCCTGAGGGGAGTCTAGAGGTGAATTTATTTCTAATTTTAGCTGGAAGACCCTGTGTCTGTGTCAGCTGGCACACAGCCATGCCCAAAGCCACCTGAAGTGCTTTGCCCCATAGAAACTCTGAGGCTTTCTGTTTTATGCCTTCAATCCACAAGCTGCCACTATGATTTTCCAGGCAGTCACTCTGCTTAATGCTAATTTTAGGATTTCACCTAAAGTTTGTAACAAAGCTTGGCCTTGCTTTTCCTCCATAGGTTGAAATGCCTATATCACATCACTAGTGCCAAGAAACTTGTGCCAACTGAAACCAGTTTAAGCCATGGTGCAGCCTCCATGCAGGCCTCGGATGCAAATTTCCATGCCTGGTTGGATCCGGCATATTCCAGTACTAACAGCAGTAACCATTCCTGAAGAAAGACCTAAGGGAAAGCTGATCAGTGTTTGCCACCACACCACACCAGCACCTGCCAGAGCAGTGCTCGAGGACATGACCTGGTATGGACATGTTCAGGCACAGCCTGATGAAATCTGGTGATGAAATCTCTGTTGTTTCTAGCACTTAAATAGCTAGTTATAGGCCCAAAGGGAACTGTGAACCAGGGGTTTTGCCAGGGAGGGAAGCAGGCTATGAGAAAGAGGGATGTCTTGGGCCTTAAAGATGCCACATTCAGATTGGGCAGTAATAATTTTCAAGTAGCTAAAAGCCTTCCCATGGTGCAGGGGGGCACATGACCTTGTAGTAAAACTGCCTTGCTTCTAGCTATTCCATCTATTCCTGTTCCTTAAAAAGCTGCTGTGTGCTTTGGTGCTGCTGAGAGTGAGTGCTGGTCAGGGCCAAACCCTTCCTCCAGCTCTATGCAAGGGCTCACTGTAATATTTGGTGGGGCTTTTTTTTTTTTCAGCAGAAACTGTCAAACACATTAAGAAATGCATATGCTACTGTTAGGCAGAGATCATCAAGATTTGGGACTGGTTTGGTTGCTGTCACCTCTAACTCAAGCTGCATCAGGAAAGTTTGCTCACTCCTGGGCCCTGCCTGGTGGCCGCATAGGAAGAAATGTCAGTGCTCCTGGCAGTTCACCTCTACTTGCAGGAATCAGCCCACATCTGGTCCCAAACTCCCTTGGAATGCAAGGAGCTTGACTCTTTGCTTTGATAGCTTGTTTTCCTTTCAAAGGCTGCAGTGTCTGCAGTTGAAAGGCATGGGTTTTGAACATAACACCTCTCCCTTAAGAGAGAGTTTCTGACTTTCTCAGAGAGCCTTAAAACTTCTGCTAGGGTCTCAGGAAGCAAAAGCAGTGGTGTTAGGAATGAATGAATGAATGAATGAATGAATGAATGAATGAATGAATGAATGAATGAATGAACGAATGAAATGAAACATCATCTGTGCTCAGAGCTGTTGTGCCTGGGACTTTCTCATTACAAGCCTTAGGGGTGAGCAGTGACTCATCCCCCCACTCTGCTGTTTGTGCCTCCACATCTGTCCATGTGTTTAGTGTGGCACTCTGGTGAGAATAACAGGTTGTTTATTCAGTGAATACAACATTATCAGTGCCTCAAAAGGCTCTGGGTGGTCCTGCTCTTGGTGAATGGCATCAGTGCTTTCCTTGCAGCCAGCATGCAGAATGGAAGGAGGGCATGATTTTCCACAGCCATTTTTCCAAAGTGACCCCCACACCCACTTGAGGCAATGCCTGAGCAGATGCCTAATCTGAAACCTGCTGGTAAAACTACAGGAGCACCAGTATTTTCAACTTCAAAGAAATTGGATCATCTTATTATTAGTTGAGCACTTTTTACTTCAGAGTCAGTAGGTTCTTCTTTTTAAATTTTCTCATTGCACAGTTGTTAAGAACAGACTTCTGTGACTCTTAAATTTTGTCCTCTTCAGGCTGGCTGCTAAGTATGTGCTTAAAAACCCAGGTGTGTGTCTGCAGGTTTGTGTGTGGCAGGGCAAGTGGAGTGAGAGCTAGTAATAGAGATGAGCAGGAGATCTCGATTTCCTGCTCTTTCCATCCTTTCAGAAACATCTAAAACAAGGTGCTCCACAGCCATGCATTGCAATCTGCAGCTCTAGAGACTGCACTCTAACTTTGTCATTTCAATTTCTTTCTTCTTTTGCTGACCTGAAGGACTAATCCCTTTTCTGTGCCTTGCTGTCAGTCAGTTCCTGCAGCACAACTCCTGACTGAGTCCTGTTGTGCCTGAAATACAGTTTAACCAGTGACATGAGGTCTTATTCTTCAGCTCAAAACCTGAGAGCACAGCTCAGTGTATGTAATCTGCTCCCAAAACAGTTGTGCGTTGAATATTTGTGTATCTTCCACCTTCCCTGGACACGTCCATCATTAAATCATCCCCAAACATGCTAAGAGTGCACACATACATATGTTCACCCTATTACAGAAGAATCACTCATTACAGATTCCAGAACTCACTATGTCTCAGGCACAAGGTGAGCAACATGCTGGGCACCAGCTGCACACAGGCTGTCATTGCTCACATCATGCGTCACTTGCTGCGCACTGGTTGACCTCTGCCAAAACATTGCCCCAGCGGTCACAACACATTTGGCCGTGTAAAGGGTGCCAGAGCCCTCAGCCAAGCAGAGCACTGTAGCACTGCCTGTGGTAAGTGCAGGCTGGGAGAAGTAGCCAGGTCCTTGGCTGTCAGAAATCGTTAGGGCTGTGCTAACCTCAGAGGCGCTACCTGCGTTTACAGGGCATAATCACCAGTGAGGAACCTGGGCTGTTAGTGGGACAGATGGCCGTAATCCACTTCTTATTGGATAGCTGTGCACATCACAAGTAAGACTTACTGGACTGTTATGGGCAATCAGCAGAGACCTCAAGGACTAAGTGTCAGAGGAAATTGAATGATTGCTGCCTCCGCAGCTGGTCCCTCCCACCAGGCTGGAGCAGATGGCAGGCGAGGAGCTCTCCGTATGGTACCTGTTCGGTCACTGGAAAGAAAGCCATTTCTCAGGACACTTACAGCTTCCATAAAGAATAAATAAACCACCCAGGGAGCTGAATAATAGCTCTAATAGATATGAAATACCTTAAAGAATAAATGTGCAGGTAAATCCTGTCACAAAGCCATCTGAATCAGGGTTCTGAAACCCACGTGAGAGTTGACTGATGTGTTTCTGCTGAAAACAGCATTCCTCGATGGTGTGATGATTTCGTTACAGTTGGTATCATAACTCAAAACTTCATTTATCTGTCTTTGTCAAACATCAGTATGGTATGGAGAGAGGAAAAAATATAAAGATCTGTTGTGTAAGTTCAGTGAACATTTACTGCAACTCAATCTTTCTTTCTTCTTTCCCTTTTACTATTGCCTCAGCCATTTTTGAGCTGGCCCTGCTACTTTTTATAGTGTCATAGTGCCCATGGGTGTCTATCTCCACCTCCCAGCCTTCTTTTGCTAGCATACAATGAGCATCAGTTCAATGCCAACAATCAGACCCCTGGAGCCATTGTGATTTTTTGACCACTCTCTGTGTCCCTTTTCAAATCCTCAGCAAAGCCTTTCAGGAGAGATATTGAATTATTCTGCAGAAGCCAGTTCAGTTTCTGGAACGCTGGACTCAGACATCACAGAACTAATCCTCTTGTAGCCCTATCACTGAAAACATATTAATATTTCTTCCCTTTGGCTTCCTTGCATTTCAGATGCTGGTCCAGGACCATGTTCATTCTGGCTGAGCTGTGTTTCACGAATCATGACAAGCCACTTTTTGCAGAGATCGTAATAATTCTAATCATCTATCATTATGTCCCAAAGTATCAGTAATGTGCTAGATAAATATTTGTGTCAGAAAAGAGACCACCACTCCCTGTGGCTGCGCTGGGTTAAAATTTGACCTTCTGTTTTGAGCTCTTCTCCAGTCTAAAGTTTGAGTGTGTGACAGGCACAGATGATTTGCTCAGAGCAGGGCTGAAATGAGAGTAAAGAGAGGATGAAGGCATCCCAAGCCAGGTTCTGCTCTGTTGGATGCATGGGTGAGTTTCCATGCTGGTGTGAACAGAGTGGGTTCAGCACAGCTCGGTGGTATACCTTACACCGAATATTCAGTCCTTCAGGGTAACAGTTACTGACCTGCAGCCACCAGAATTGTACTTCATCAAAAGGAAAATATCTGAAACATTAGATCACCAGGTCTACTGTTTGGCCTTCTAGAGTGGGACTCAATCTACCTTGCACACACTTGTGCTCTCTTTCTCAATAGAGCACTAACTGCTGCTGCACTGTTTGCTTTAGCCTGTCTGCTCCTCCACAGTCACCAGACCAGCCACAAGATATGAAGAGGGATTTTTGTCCACCTTCTTCTGCACAGTGCAGTGCAGCCCTCTGTGAAATGGAGCAGCTTCTCTGTTGTGCAGGACCTACACTGCTGGTGGGCGCCAGGGGCCGGTCCCAGAGCCTCTCTACACTACATTCCATATGAAGGTGTGGGGCTGGGCTTTGAGGAGGAACCAGAGACATCCAGAGGCTGGCGGGAAAGGTAAGATGCCAATCAGACTCTCTGCTTTGAATGTCATAGGTTCTCTTCTACTAGTATTTCACTTCAAAAGTTACATTTCCCACCAGAACTAGGGTTGTGTGAGCACTTCCCTGTCAGAAGCACTCAGACTGTCAAAGAAAGCTGGTCACTGCCTGCAGGAATCTGTGCTGGACTGTCCTTGCAAAATGAAGATGCTACAAGCCGCCAGGCCATGACAACATACTGTGTGTTTATGTCCCCCTTGATGACAAGTGATTTTGCTTTAGCAAAAGGCAGATGAAAGTGGAACAGATTATTTGTTTTGTATTTGACGTTTTTCAGTAATTTTTTTCAGGGGAATCTGTCTAGTTCTGCTACCTGCTGCTAAAACACAGCCTCAGAGAGGGCAGTGCCTGCGGCCTTCCCTGTTCAGGAGAGTAGCCTTGTCCATCAGGTTTCTGTTTTGCCTTCTGCTGACAATTGAGGCTTGGCTGCATGAAAGAAATAAGACAGCATTGAATCTTATGGAATATATTATCTGGGATAATTGGGAAAAAGCAGTCTCAGAGCAGAATAAGAATATCCTTGCAGTAGGTGCTCTCGAATGACAGTCTCTTCCTCCCCTTAGGCAAGCTTTGAGCAGAGACCATTTCACAGTAATAGCAGTGCTCAGGAAAGAAAGGAGGCTTCGATTTTTAACCTATTCCTCTCCATGTTCACTTCCAGACATGGGCTGAGAAAGTAACGTGTGTTTTAGCACCAGCACCTTGCATGCTGTCAGCCCTGCAGCATCCACCTCCAAACAGGCAGAGCCATGGGAGAAACTGTGCCCACTGCCACAAAGGACCTCCATCCCCTCTGATGGACTGAGCTCCAGCCCTGGAATGTGGCTCAGTCATCTGCCCATCTCCATGTGTGGCTTTTCTCTCCAAACTACAAGCACTGGCAGTAGGGCATGAAGAGAGTGATCCTCTCAGAGACTGGAGCAGTAGCAGTATTCACTTGATGCTATTCAAGTCTTTTTTCTCTCTGAGTTCATGGAGACACCAAGTGAGTGTGGTGGGACAGAAGCTGTCTTTTTATGGAGAATTAATCAAAAGGAATGTTAAACAGAGATGTTCACTATTTTTTTTGCTCACTTCCATGCGGGAATGGCTTGTCATTTCTTGATATAAGGGGGTGGACAGCTTTTGCATAAGAAAGTATCTTGATTCTACATTTTCTCTCTACACTGCTTCTGCTCTTGTTCACAGAGCTACCTGATCACCCAGTCATCGCTTTTCCAGCAGCTTCAGTTTCTTTATTTGGACAAATAATCCCATTTATTAAATTGGTGTTTTCCACACTGGGCATAAGGTACCGGAATCCATCACATTCTGGGGTTTTCTGCTAGGTAAGGGAAAAAAGGAGCAAAATTCTTCACAAAACTGGGCCTGCACATTCTGAATTTTCATGTTGTTACACTATTCATAGAAAAGAAAATGCTCTGGTACAATGGATGCAATTTTCTTGGCACATGTCCTGGGAGGACATCTTTAATGAAGTCCGTATTGTTTCTCTTTTGTCTCTTCAAATTCATGCAGATAACCTGGGTTTAAATCTTCCTCTGAATTTGAAAACAAGTTCTGGCTTCAGCCTGTGAGGATGTGTGTCAAGTACTTTGGAGGCTCTGTGTATATATGTCTGAAATGGGTGTCCTGGGATCTGTGGTTGGCCCTGAATGCCTTTGTCCCACAAAAAGGTAGCGCTTAGAGGAACATATTTCTCTTCTTTTCTTGCAGTGCTGTGCATTAATGCCACTACTCAAGCTAAGAATAGAGTCTTCATCTTGATGGCTTTGAAATAGACCAAACAGCAAATCTCACTAATGTGCAGGCCAGATCCTGCTCTCAGCCGCACAGACTTCTGTACAACAATTTAGAAGTTAATGATGCACTAGAGACCCTGTGGTGTAGATGAAGCACCATAACAGAAATGTTTGTTGAAAAACCACTCTCTGAGCTCTCTCTGATTCCTTTATCTCAGTAAGAGGTAATTTCAAATAAGGTCTCACAGGGATGTGCTGTGAGCCTGTCTCTACTGGATATTTTTGCTGTTATGTCCAGTGGTGCTAACTGGAGAATGTATTTACATAATTTTGCTATGACCTCCTTGCCTGAAAGGACTGAAGGACTCACCTGGAGTGAGTGTCTGAGTTAAAGATGATTTGGACCAACAGTAATGATGAAGGTGAAATGATATATTTAGGAATGTACAACTACACAAGTGGCACAAGTACTGCAAAATAAGGACAAGGGGTCATGGGACAAATACAGATCACAGGTATTCTACTGTGGCATCTGTTCTCCCCATCTACATGGTACAAGGTGAGGGAAAATCTGGTTAATCTGTGTGAAGAAGATATGTTAGATGGGAGAAAAAACGTTACCATGAAACTTGTTGATACTAGTCAAGGGAGTCCACAGGATCCCTGCCACTGTGCCTTCAGGAATGGATTAGATGAAGAGCTCTCAGGGAAGGCCACCATGTGCTTCATGCTGTCCCAACACTGATGGTAGCTGGGGTGACCTCCCAGCCCCTGCAGCATCAGCCACATCTGCCTTGCAGCTTCTCCAGCAAAGTCCTTTCCCCGTGTTTGGGCCAGACAATGATCCGAGCTGTGGAGGGCGAACATTGATGCAGTGGCACTGCTCACACTGCTGCTTTGAGAAAATAATTTAAGAGGATTAGATCTGTAAGAATTCATATAAATTTTGAACAGATCTCTCTCTGAAAAAAAAATCCAGATTAATTCAAAAAGTTGTCAAATAACACAGAGGTAATAATATACAATATGATATATACAAATAACTATATAATCCAGACACTTGATTCCTAAAATGAAAACAGTATTTGAAATGACAGGTCAGGAAAACCTTGCTTTTCTGAGTCTCTGTTGCATTTCTTGTCCCCCTGCTTCTTCCACACAAGGGACCCCCTCCCCTGTCCACATATTCCTTCCTTGTTTCATTTGCTGTATTGGGAAGAATATAAAAGTGTGGTCAAAGAGACTGCAAAAAAAACCCCAAAAAAACCAAACCAAAAAACTATAAGAGGAGGCAAAACTATTGGAAGAGGCAAAACTGAGTGTGACAGCACTGCAGTAAGTAAGGAAACACCATTTAAATTGGACATTATCCATGTAGTTTGCATTTGAGCATTGCCAAATAGATCTTTGTAAGTGCAGCCCAGCTCTGCTCCATTTACATATCCCCCTTTTCCAAAAGGAACAAAGGTAGTTGCTGTAACACTCAGGAGAGGGAATGGGAGAAAACTAGATGGATTTAATGGTATGTTTTCTCTAATTTCTTTACTATTTTTGGTTTTACTCTCTGAGGGAGGCAGGGAATGAAAGGCTTTAAAGCAGCTGCCTGGTACTGGTGTATAAAAAGCTGGGGAAATGCATACCTTGTGTGTGCAGAGGGGTGACAAGGACCCGTGCGGAGTATTCATCATGCTGCTCCTTCACTTCTCAGCAGACTAAGCTTCAGAAGCCCCTTCCTCTACATTCTGTGCTGCACTCATCATTTCCCTGTGTCCCTGAAAATGTCAAGTAATTATCGGGTTGCTCTCCTTTCTTTTGAAAATCTAGATGTTTTTAACTTCACTTTTCAGAAACAGGTGGTTGGAAAAGTTGTCAGCCTCAGAGATGCAGTTAATCTTTGGACAAATATACTTTCAGTGGTGCACTGTTGTCTAGCAACTATACTATAAACAGCCCTCCATTTGTCTCCTGTGGGTAATCACTGATTTCTTGGGGATTAAAGCTTAAGTAACACTCCAATCTAGGTGCATGCATCAGACCACAGAGTATTACAGCAGATTATGCCTCCCAGTATACAGCTTGCTTAACCATTTAGAATCACAGCAGAAAACAGACAGCTGCAATGATAGGAAAATGAGCACTAGCCTGTCAAGTAATTAGTATTTTGAGTTAAGTTGTAGAACATTCCACTGGCAGGCACAAAACAATTCCTGTCATACAGGAAGGTGGAGTGTCAGATAAGCATCATATCAGAACATCTCATCTAGGCTGAGCCTGAGTTATTTCAGTCTGGATAGCTCTCTTGATGCAGGGAACAGGCTCTGCACGATCTCCTGCATCTGCTGCCTCATGCCGCAGGTATGGAATTTTACCTTCCAGTGGTGTGCAGGACCGTGCTTCAGCGAGGTACTGCCACTCATCGGTGGGCACAGAGGCTCAGGACTGGTTGAGCAGACTCTCTACGTGTTGTGAATACAATCTACTTGATGCATCTGCTTCTGTAGATCACCTTCTGCTGAAGAGACCGAAACGTGCTCTTGCTAAATCGCTGCATTTAACACCTTTCCCAGCGAAGTTCCCCTGCCTTCAATTGCGGATAGCCCCGGCGTGATGCTAGGGAAGGACTGAGTGCGGTGGCCTGGGGCCTGCCTTCAGGAAAGGGCGGTCGTTTGGTTGGAATTAAGCGAAATCTAAATAATTTAACTAAATAGATAAAAAATAAAGGCTCTAGAGTTAGAATAAATCTCAGCATTTTTGGGATTACAGTTTCAAATGTTGACCTCCCACACTGAAAGAAATGTCTGTGCGTGGGTAATGCTATATACCTTTGGGAAAATGGGTGTTTAACTGAAGGAATTAGGTTCAAGACATTTAAGATTTACCTTAAGAATTCACATTTTAAAGAGAGCAATTTTGATAAAACCTGGAAAAACAAACTCACGCTAGGGTTTCCCCACCCTCCTCTTGTGATGCTTTTTTAATGGCTTATTTGTGACCCACAAGCAGCAACTAAAGTGCCCCCTCGTCCCTGCAACACTCAGGCTCTTCAGGCTTTGGACATGATGTCAGGAGGCAGCAGAGGGAACACACTCACTCAGCCTGTCCAAAACACTGTGCAGGAAAGGGTAAATTGTTGTGCCTGCCCTCTGCTTTCCTAGCCCATCTGAGCCAGTCTCTTGCAGCTTCTGCAGCAGCAGATCCCTCCGTGCAGGCTCAAGAAGTGAAAGTAGATGGAAAGCAGGAAACAGCCTCGCCAAAGGGAGAGTCCTTTCCAGGGCCAGGCCAGTGTGAGGGTTGCAGTATGCCAGCTTTTGCTCCCAGCTGTGCCAAGAGGAATTTGGGTATTATGGCCGGTGTTGGAGTGCTCAGCAGGTCACTGGAGCAGTGTAAGGGGCACCCCAAATACTGGGTTGAAACTTACTTAGATGCAAGTGCTTCCCATGTGCTGTGTGGGTGACCCTGGAAAGAGTCCATGGATATAAATGATATCTCAGAAAATATTGGCTTAATTCAAATGCTCACAGGGTGCCCCTCTCTGAAACACCACCATTTCAGAAACTTTCATTCTTAAGCAGTTGCTGGCAATGAGGAAGGGCTGATCATACTTCTCTAACTGTGAAATGTAGGCTTTAAGGTTTCAGGGTGTAATGAGAGGGAGATTTTGTACCCTGCATCTTTTCCTAAGTGTTTAAAATAAGCATCTGTTAGACCCAAGGAGGAATACAAACACACTCCAGAGCTCTGTCTGTCTCAGAGTGGGAGGAGTTGGCTTTCTTTGGGAGCCTCTACACAAACAGTGTGATCCCACTGGGACTTGTTGAGTTTTCAGTTCTTGCCTCCAGACAATCTTACTACTGTTTTGTGCTTCAGTTTCAAATTCCCAAAGCAGTTACTTAGGTGTCCTTGTCTTTTTTCTTCCTACTGCTCTCTCCTGGAGGGGATGTATGTGTTTAAGTTAGCGTTTCTTGCACAAGACATCCCATGAAGATTCAATGATTCAATGAGTTTACACACTGAATGGAGCAATAATTAGATTCCATCCATATTTTTATTCAGAGAAATGATGGCATTATCACTACACTCCCCCCCCNCCCTCCTTTTAATTCCTTTCCAAATCAGCTTAAATCCCTCCTCCCCCTGCACTGATTTCAGTAGACTCTGGAACAAACTCAAACAGGGCATGGACAAAGTCTTGGTCCTGTTGAATTTAATGGCAAAACTGTTGTACTGAATTTTGAACAGTGAAAAATTCACTTTTGAATGAAAGAGAACAAATAATTTGAAGCCTCTTGAGGTCAATGAAAATCTGTCAATTGCTGTCAGCTGGATTTGCATAAGTGTAAGATAAAATAATAGATATTTTGATAAGACAGAGACAAAACCCCTTCAGATATGGTGTGAAAATAGTTACATGCCTAGTACTAGAGAAAGTTTAATCACATAATGAAAATTAATGTTTAAAAAGTTATTACCTCTGCAAAGGTGACATCATACATCATGACACAATGTATCAGCATTGGAGATGTGGTCATTTTAAAAGCCAACAACCTTGGCAATGCCCTTTGGAGATTATTGTTTGTTAACAGTGTACATTAGAAATCAAGCAATCACAGAGAGTGCAATTAAGTGCATAATCACAGATATTTTTGACATCTGTCTACTTATAGGCTCCATGGCATTTTTTTGCATCTCCCTGCCTTGTGTCTTCAATTAATTTATCGTGACCATCTGTGTTGTATTTTTTGCTGCTCAGCTTGCCTTACTACATCTGTTTTTTGGCAGAGTATTTCATGAGACTTCATAATTTTCACTCAGAGCTAAAAGTACAGAATTTGCATTTACTCAGTTAGGTTGCTCAGTTAAGATAATCAGCAATTAAACAGACCACTACACTACTGTTAAATGACTCTTAAGTGGTGAACAGGAAGGCAGGAAGGAAGCAACAGCAGTTTAAAAGCTGCAGCTCAGGTTTTCTGGTGCTGCATAGAGTTAAAACCATCAGGGGTTCTGCATATTTTCCACTGCTCACTCTGGATCCCCAGCTTAGGGGACACTTCAGAGAGAGGGGGACATGTCATGGCAGGAAGGGTGTTTGTTTATTGTGCTCTGGGTAGTCTCCATGAGTGTAACTGGTTTTGAGGTGCCCAGATATGTACACTCACTGCATGGGGGTGAAGGATGCTCAGAAGTAAGTACACAAGGAGCAGTGCAGACCCAGCCTCCCTTCACTGACTGCAGTCTGTCAGAAGCAATCAGCAGTGAAAGCTGACTGCACTGAGTGGGCAGTGCAAGCAGCAGAGAAGAAACATTTGTAGGTTTTTATTTCCTAGTGCCACTGAGGTTAGAGGTGTAGTGCTCCTCATAGGCAACTCATTCCATCTTCCTACAGTGATGCAAACATCTTTTATTGCTTTCCTAGAGTCCTTTGAAATGTTTACCCTGGGGGCTCATCCACGAGAAATACTTGGCCATGATACAAATGTTTTCTCTGAAGTCCCTGCTTATGCCTGATTTTCTGTCCTTAAATTTCTTCCTTTGCTATAGTTAATATTAATTTTAAGCAATCTTTTCCCACTCCTGGCATTGTAACACCCTGTGATTATCTTTTCTATGGCTTCAGGATTCCAGGTTTTAATAAACCATAGCTATCATCTTCTCCTAAAAAAGGGAAAGAGCAAAAATCCAGCATCAGATCCTACTCAGATGCAGTAAGGGGCCAGTCACTCAGGAACTTGTAGAAGGTGACAGTAGAAATGCTGTTCACTTTAGTCACAGCTCTCTCTGCAATAACTCTATGGTAAGTTTATCCAAGTGTCCTGAAGAGAATACTGCCTGCCCCGAATAGTTCTAACTTTTCCTGAGAAAGACCTGTATTCCATGCCCATCATCCAGCTGTGTTCTGGGACGCCATATCTAAGCATCTGTCCTTTACTGACCTGGGACACTCGTTTCTGAGCTGATAGTTTTAACCTCCTTTTTTTAATCATGGGCTAGTGGTCCCTGTCAGAGTACCTCCAGCAGCAGATATACCAAACTCAAGTGTTTCAGCCTTTTTGGGCACAGAAAACAACCCAACGACCCAGCCATAACATGTGGCAGGAGAAAGGGGACAGGGAGAGGGGAGAGAAAGAAATATATGCTAAAAATGACACAGCAACATTACCAGTTATTTTTAAATGGGCCTCAGCCTTGCAAAGCCTGGGGACCGCTGCTGGAGACTCAATGAACTTTCTCTTGTTTTGCTCATGGTACACTTCTGTGTGGGTGGGCTACCTGGATTTGAAGCAAATAGCGTGAATGAAGTTCTTTCCAGTAAATGAAAAATTGTTTTGCTGAGAGAAAACAAGCACTAAAAAAAAAAAAAAAAAAAAAAAAAAAAAGAAAAAGGTATATGGGTCTGAAAGTGGCACTTTTCTAAGCAAGATTGTAAGTCTATGAAAAAGCAGTGTTCCCCCTGTGAGCCCCATTATATTAACTAGCACGCTTCAGCAATTCAGCCAGAAACCAGCAGGCCAAATACAACCCTACCATATTAAATTTGCTTTCTGTTAGTGATTGAGTGAAGTTATTTGCTTGTGGTTGGACCCATGCAGAAGATAGCAGGGCTGTGGTTGTTAGTGGTTGGAGAAGTCCTTCCTTAGTGCCATTATCATGACTTTGACACCAAAATATGAGATAGGCATACAAGTAGACAACATCTGCTGTGTTAGCAGTGTGCTCAGGTGAGTCAGGGCAGCATCTGACAAATGGTGAGAAATAGCAGGCCCAAGTGCACTACACTACACACTATTCAATTGCACTATAAATTGCAGTATGGTGAAACCTGATTGTCATGGAGTGTCCTGGAAAATGTACCACTGAATAAATCTTCCCTACATCTATTTCACCAGAGCGTTGCTACCAAGCAACTGATGATCTGAGTGCTGACTGATCTGGCAAGTCCTGTCAGTAAAACAGTAAAAGAATCCTTGGTTTCAACTGCTAAATAAGGTATGGGAGAGATGAATGATTTTTCAGTTGTGAGGCTTATATATCTGCAAAGAAATGTTCCCAAAGATATTCCCCAGTGATCAGCATCTCTGATTCATGACAAGAACTTCCAGGAATTCACTTTATTGAAAATATAACCTGGAAAATATACCTGAAAACTAAGCATTTTCAAGGGGCTTTGTTCTGTATTAGTCAGACTTGACAACTTTTGAAACAGGTTTTGGTGTATGAAAATATAATGGTCTTTATTAGTGTAAGATGACTTTTTACTTGAACTCAACAATCCCATTTAGAACAGAGCATACCCAGGATGCTATAAACCTCTACAAACTGGGCTGTCATTGAAGCTCAGGACAGACAAGTAATCCTCCACAGATAATTAGCACAGAAAAATGCTTCTAATCTCTTTGTTAGTTCAGTTGTGTTTTTTTATCTAACAATAAACTAAACTTTAAAACCCTCCATCCTCATACATTTTAACTTAGGCTGCACTGGGCATCTTGTAGTCTGTAGCTTTTTTAGCTGGGCTGTTTTGATTTATGTGTGTGCTGCACATATATGATCTGAAACACTTCTGTCCTCTGCCTATGTGTGCCTATGAGTGCTGCATAAATACCAAGATGTCAGAACTTGGGCCACAATTTATGAAAGCTTTATGTCAGTGGGGACATGATTGACTTTACACACATGCTTAGGTTGCACATGTGGTTGGGTGGTGTCACCTGTCCCTGTGCTGAGATACCCAGGCTGTAGCTCTGAAATCCCCTGACACAGCCTGGCTCTCTTTGAATTTGGTGGGGGTTTGGCCAATGATACTGGGGATGGTTTTGCACATTTTTGCGTTGTGGGAAGAGGCTGGGTGAGGAACTGTGGGCTCACAGAGGTCGCTCTGGCCACGTGTGACTGGGACCATCTAGTTCAGCCCTCTGCAATCAGCAGGGACATCTTCAGGTAGGTCAGGCTGCTAAGAGCATTGTTCAAGCTGCCCTTGAATGTTTCCAGGGATGGGACAGGGGATATTTCCAGGGATTAATTCTCCTCCTGACTGGGAAACCTGGGCCGGTGTTTCACCGCCATAATTGCAATAACCTTCCTCCTCTTCTTCCCCATGCCCTTCCAACTCCTCATCCTTCTTCATCCCTCCAAACCCAGCGAAACCCTTGTGGCTTCTGTGGCTGAAGACGTTCTGTTCTGTTCCCAAAGGACTTGGCGACAAATGGATGAATAGTTTTCATCCAGTTTCCGCGCCGTTATTTGTCGGTGCAAATTCAATCTACGGCAGTGAGTCCCCGCGGGGTGTGACGCCGAGCCGGTGCCGGTGCCGGTGCCGGTGGGATGCCCGGGCGGAGCTCACGGCCCCGGACCGAGCGGGCTGCCCGTGGTCGCTATGGGAACGGCGGCGCGGGCGGGGCGCGGGGGGCGGCGGCGGCTGCCGAGCGGCGGCTCCGCTCAACTTCGGCGGAGCGGCGGCGGCGAGAGCGCTGCCCCGGCTGGGCGCCGGCGGCGGGACGGCAGCGGGCACCGCGGTGAGGAGCAGGAGCGGGAGGAGGAGGGACCGGGGACGCTGCCAGCGGCGGTGGCGGCGGGCGGGGTGCCCGGCAGGACGGAGGTGGTGCCCGGCGGAGGAGACCGCTGTCTTGGCGGAGGAGAGCCCGGGGCTGGCGTGTCCCGGTTCGGCTGTGCCGGCGGGCCGGTTATCGCCCGGCCCGAGCGGCTCCCGGCAGGGCCCGGGCTGCGGCCGCCTCCGGAGCCGGGACAGCCCCGAGCCGGGCGGGCACGGCCGGGGCGCGACCGGAGCGAACGCCCCGTGCCGCCTGTAGAAAGTCCCGGTGCCCTCAAATACCTGCCTTTCTCCGAAGGCCCGGCTCAGCTGCGGGCTAGAAAACAAAGTTTTCGTGTTTTGGAGGGACTTTTAAACAGGTGCCGAAGTCTGGCTGAGCCGAGAGGTGCTGGCTCTTGGCCGGGAGGCTGTGTATGTGGAGGTACTGAACCAAGCCCTAATCGCTCAAAAGCACTGCCGTAAGCCCAGCTGTTATATCTCGTCACCAGGGCTAATCCATACCCCAGTGTGGGTTTAAGCCTGCTGTGCCAGTTTAGAGGGCTTGACTTCAAGCCACGTCCTTCTCCTCCCGGTACCCTCTCCGCTCGCCCTGGGTCCGTCTGTCCGCACAAGCAGCGGGAGCGCTGGTGCCAAGGTGAGGCGGGATGGGTGGGCAGGGCAGGGAAGGGAAAGGGGCCGGGGGACTCCGACAGCTCGCCCAGGCTGGGCTCGGGCACGGCTGCCTGGATCATGGATAAGCACTGGGTAACTGGTTACGTAAGGACAGGCAATCGAGGAGGAAAGCATGGTTTATGCTGCTTTGTGCTTGTGCCATTTTTAAAGTCTCCGATTAGACACCTGTCCTGCTAAGTGTCTGCAGTGGGGAAGTTCAGTGTTTGTTAACCCTAGCGAGGTACCACGAAGGTCAGTCAGACAACTTTAGAGTTATGGCAGTGTAACTAAGGATAGTACAACTGTACAACTCCTAGTGCTGGTACATTAATGAAAACCTATGTGAGTACAGCGCTGTTCACTGCTCACAGAGACTGCTCTCTGTGCTCGCAGGTGGGACGTGCAGATATTGCAGGGTGGAAAGCGTGAGCTTTCCCAGAGCTCTGCCAATGCTGTGGGTGATTTCGATAAAGACAGGCTTAAGTTTTCAAGCTTTAAATTTAGCATTCTTCATTTGGTTGCTAATTTTAGAACAATGTATATTTTTAAGTAGCGCCTGTCACAATGATCAAACTTTAACACTGGTCTTAGTATTCTGCAGTACAGACAAAACTCTCACTATATATATAGGAGTAGCTCTGCAGTGAATCACAGCAGAGTGGGACTTCAGGGACCTTCAGTCAATGTTCTTTCTGGTAGATATCGTAACTAAGGTTCAGTCCTGAACAGAAATGTAAAGGTGTCTGTTATGCATTCTCACTTTATGATGCTATAAGCTACTGCTGCTTTCCCAGAAGAATCAGTCCTCAGTCCGGATGGAGAATGCACATCTCACCTGCCCGTTTTCACAGCACTTGGTCTGGTCTTTGCCATAATATATGAATAAAAAAAAACTTCAGAGCACCAGATGACAGGTGGAATATGCCTTTGGGTCAGAGTTTCAATCTCTTTATATAACTCTATATATGAGTATCTGCGGTGGATGACAGTTTTAGAAACTCCAATCTGTGACATTACTGTGACATTTAATAACATTGTGTAGTTAGTAGTAGAATAGAGAAAGATGAGCTGGGGATATCTCAGAGTTTTAATTCTGAAAGCCTTTTGTATTGGAGCCTTCCATCAGATGCTTTTACAGCATTGTTGCAGAATACTTTTTTCTGGTGGTTTGAATGATTTTAATAACAGCAAAGCTATGGGTTTGTGCTACCTTCTGAACTCTCATTTACACAGCTGAATAAATGGTGAAGAGTACTTTACATCCCTCTCTCCTGACTGGAAACCTGGCTTTGTAGTCTGCAGAGATCAAAGCAAGGTATAGAATTGAAGGCGTGTTTGATCCACCATGGCAAGATCTGAGCAATATATAGGAGTTTTAATAACAAGTCAGTCAAACAGAGCAATTCATTGTGCTTTAACTTCCCGTCTTCTGTAGGTTTAGGTAACAGTTTAGTGTAAGTTTTATGACAGAGGGCGTTTATGGTTGCTACTAGAAACATTGTTTCAAGTATGAGTGAGAAATTGGCATGAAAATGGTCCTGTTTTTCAACAAAGGGAACTCATTTGCTTTGATAAGTAGACAAACTGCAAAATACTGCTCTGCTTCATGAGCAGATTTAAGTAGAACCCACCCTTTTGCTTCTGCAGATAACACAAAGATTATTTTCTGTAGAAGTGTCAGGCATTAGGAGAGCTCCAAGCTATTGGGCCCTTCCTTCACTCTTTCTTTAAGATCTGTAGACTGGATTTTCATCTGGAATAAATCAACAGAGCTCTCATTATTTCAATGAGGCAAATCTGTTTTACATTCGTGAAGCTTTGCTGTAGATCATGAATTTGTACCTGTTAGATCAGCTACCTTTTCTCATTGTGTTTTGGTTAGTGACTGAAAAACATCTTTCTCATTCATACCTGAACTTGGGGCCCAGTTTGCGATGAAGTCTTGTTTATTTACCCCTCTTGCAATCAAAATGCAGACATAAAATGCATTAGATAGACTTGTTTTCTAGAAGATTGAAGCTCTAAGAATGTGTTACAAGCTACACAAGTGCTGGGGAGATAAGAGCAGTACTTTTAGTGTGTTCTCAATTTTAAAGGCTTTCATTAAAAAAAAAAAAAAAAATCTTGTGGGGGCTACCAGCTGGAGAAGATGCGACATATTCACATATATCATCACTGTTGTGGTATTTCCAGAAGGCCACTCAGCCTTTCCTGTGATAGAAACAGTACCACTTTTGTTTCTTTTTTGTCCTGCAACACCTTTGGTTCGCTCTGACTGCCCTCCTGTCACGTTTACCTAGCAGTGATTTTTAGTCATGCACCTTCACTAAAGGCTTAAGCGACTCTGTGGCAACGACAGCAGACAAAGAGCCAGTCCCTTTCCATAATGCTGACAGTGCCAAGCCTGCTGGGGAAAAGTGAAGACAGAAATGGGGCTGCATGCTGAACAGCAGCACGGCTGTCACGCTTTTCTGGGAGCGCTTGTCACACGGGAGCAGAGGCAGGCAGCAGCAGGAGCTGTCAGCCCAGGGCAGGCAGGTCGGACCGTGAGCACAGCCGTGCTGGGGACAGGCAGGCACTGCTGGCATGCAAGGACCTGCAGGGTGCCACTGTGCCCTGTCACAGCTGGCTCGCTCCTGGACACTGCTGTGAGGTGCTCTTGGCTGTCCTTAAACACCTGCAACCACCAAGACTTGACGAAAAGGTTGCATTTAAAGCATTCGCTTCATCCCCTGCACTTCTGTTATTCAAAGCTCCTTGCTTCTTGTAACAGGGTCATGTACCTGGAGATGTTTTAAGTACTGTGGTTCTCAATTTTTTTAGTCCAGAAATAGCTTGTGCCCATCACAACAGAGGAATCAGTGTGCTTATAAAGCAAAACACAGGTTTTCTGCTGTCTGTAAGCAAACCTCTGAATGTCCGCCAAAGTTCTCTCTCTTTATTCTGCAGGTCAGAGTAAGGAATGCTGCTGTGTTAATATCATGGTATTTGCATTGCTTTTAAATTTCTTGATTGACAATCTCTACCTACTGCTTTTTCAGCCTTAATTGCCTTGTAGCAGTCGCAGGCTGAGGTTATAATTATTTCCACTGAGATTACAATCACATGGCAAGTATCTGTAAACACCTTAGCCATCCATGTCACTGAACAAGAAAGGGGATTCCAGACAGATAGGAAATAGAGTTCTTTGGGCCTTGGTAAGGTAAAATTCTCTGGAATTTTATGGAGAGAATAATGGCAAGTAACTTAAGAAAAAATAAAATCACAGAATATCCTGACTTGGAAGGGATCCACAAGGATCATTGAAGTCCAGCTCCTGTACCTGCACAGGACATGCTGAAATGTCACACCATGTGCCCAAGGGAGTAGTCCAAATGGTTCTTCAACTCCGTCAGGCTTGGCACTGTGACCACTTCCCTGGGGAGCCTGTGCCAGCGCCCAGCCACCCTCTGGATGAAGAGCCCTTTCCTGTTATTCAGCCTAAACCTCCTCTGACACAGCTTCAGGGCATTCCCTCAGGTTCTGTCACTGGGTACCACAGGGAAGAGATCAGTGCCTGCCCCTCTGCTTCTCCTTGTGAAAAAGGTGTAGACTGCAGTGAGGTCTCCCCTCAGTTTCCTCTTGTCCAGGCTGAACAAACCAGAATGTGGCAAAGAACAAAGAACAGGGACTGTTTTACAAAGCTATGGTCGACTATATAAATAAAATTGAGAAGGTGTTGGCAGCAGTTTCTTAATTAGAAGTTGCTAAGATTCTTTGGAACAAAATTAAAGTATCTTCATCACAAGAGAAATAGATTTTGAGGTTCATCTTTGATGCTGATGTTACTTCATGCAGATGGAGCCAGCAGCACAGCCATGACCACAATTTCTGCCTGAGCAGCTTGTTAAACATTGCTTCAGTTAGTACAGAATTCAGAGTTGGCTGCAGCCAAATCAATTTCAATCTACCTATGAGTTGCAGTTCAAGCAAGTACACTGAACTTTCCTGGACAATGTAACCCAAACTTTACTAAAGAAGTAATTTGAAACAAATTTTCATGTGCTCTGCAGTTTCACATTATCTCTTTTCCCTGTCACTATGTGTCTTCTAAGAAGTACAGTTATGGGGACAATTTAGAGATTTGACCCACTTTAGAAATAAATTTCCTTGTTTGTTACCCTGTGATCTGGCATGTGTGGAAAAGAGCTAAGTGGGTATCTTGCATGAGCAGACTCTTCTCTCTGACTGTAGCTGTAAGGAACTACCACCCAAAAGAAGGCAAGGAAGGCATTTCCCAGCTCCTTAACCCACTTTGTTACACTTTGACTGGATGGTGATGGATTTTCTGGAAATCTGTCTATAGCTGGGTGACAACCTGTCTATTGACATCACTGGATTATGGATTAGGCTCCTATCACCTAACCCCTTTAAGGCTTCTCCTTCTGCTCCTACACAATCACCACACCCCTAAGGCCCTAGAGAGTCACACAGGATTGTCAGCAGCACTCCTGGACTGTGAAGGCAAAGTTAAACTACAGGAGACTTGTCAGAGGAGATACCTTTACAGAGAGTCCTATTCTACTCTCATTTTTTTCAAAATGCACATTTCCCACCCTCTGCATACTCCTCTCCTATCCCAGAGGGCATTGCTAGCTGGGAGCCAGGAGAAGGATCAATGGAAAGGAATTTTTTATTCTCAGAAGTTCATTTTCTATATGCTAGACTGGCCCTGCTGATTGACTCATGGTTTACCAGAAAGCAGCCCTGCTGTACCAAGTCCTAGCAAGTGGTGATCCAGCCTGCAAGAGCCTGGAGGAGGAGATTGTGTCCAGCAGCCTCCAGCTGGCCAGAGAGCAGACCAAGGAAACATACTGCCTTTGCTGGTAAAAGGGCTAGGAAGGGCAGAAATCATGTTTAAGGGAGGTGAAAAAACAGATAAGGCATGTGAATGTTGATATTTCTGATGAATCTGTGGTGTGCTCTTTGGAACAAGAAGAGGAAATCACCTGGGGAAACATGGGAGAAGGTAAAAATGTGGAAGATGAGGTGAAGTTGTTCAGAGCATGCCCTGCAAAAAAAATGGAGAAAGCATGCAAAGTACATGGAGAAAGCTACAAAGTACATGAGAAAAAAGCAGGAATTGCTGAGAGCTTAGAGAGCAAAAAGGAGTTTTGAAGAAAAGCAAAGCTAACAGGAAACATTTACATGAAAAATTCTCAGATGGACTTACTTACAATTGCTAAAATTTGAAGGAACCCCTTAGAGGCTGTGGGACAGAAAGAGAGAGGTATTACAGACTTTAGCATTGCTAAGGTAAATGTGAGCTTAAATCTCTGTGAGGTGGTTGGTCAGACTTGCAACCAACAGTGTGAGGGGAAGGCTTGTCTTCTACACAAAGAGTCAATGACACCAGAGTCTCGAAATGCAGATCTGTTTCTGGAGTGGAACTTGCATAGACCCCTTGGAAAATTTGCTTAAATAACACCAGAGTAGTTCATCAACTGGATTGTGTCAGCTCCCAGGATAGCCTTTTAGGAGGAATTAGAAAATGGACTAATTGTGCAACAGAAAGATCTGTGTTCAGCTGGGGAAATACCTCTTCTTAAATATAATTTTAATGTGAATGCTTGAAAAGTGTAAATTTGTCCTTTTCCCCAATAAGAAGGTCGGGCTGTAACTTTTGCCTTTCTTTGGCTGTCCACATCTTGCCAAAAGTCCTTTGAGTTTTTCCACATGGGAAAGCCATTTTGAGTCAGTCAATGATTAGCCTGCCTGTGAACTTTAAATTAAAACCAGCAGCCACAATTAGTGAAGCCCACAGTATCTTCTGCAGGCTGCTAAGAGCAGTAGTGGGAAAAGTGGTGGCTTGTTGGACCTGCTAAATAGAGATGGCCAGATGCCAGCTCTCAAAAAGAGGAGATGATGGATGAGAGAAGGGGAAGGAAACAATCTCATACAAACAAGACTCCCTTAGGAACAGCCAGCACAAGCTGCCAGTGTGTGTGAAACGCTTGCATGGGATTTTCCTTCATTTGAAAACAGGCCATTTCAGCTGCCCGTGAGATGCTTTCCTTCCTTTATAGTCTTATCTGGAAGCAGATTTTTCTATGGCGGTTAAGTGAAAGCCCCATTTGGGGTCAGAGGTATCCATGTTTCCATACTAAAAGCAAATCTGCCTTTTACCAGAGCTTTATGAAAGCTCTGGGATGGGGCAAAGCTCAGGTTCAGCAGGCCTTGGTATCAGCAGAGAAGGTATCCAAAATATTTTTCTGTTTATTCTCTGTAATACTAGTGCTGGGTAAAATGGTTCTCACGCAGAGTGCCTTGCTCTGAGGTAGACCTGTGCAACTAAAAACCATAAAGGCAGTAAGAACAGCCCAGGATCATGCAAAATCCAAGTCTCTTAGCTCTCTTTCCCAGTCTGACCACTAAATTCCTCTCTTGCTCCTCTTCTGATGAAACAGCTGGTGAGCTAGGAATAGCTGGAAGGGCATTCCTCAGCTTCACCGTTGTAATGCTTTATACTGATTTAATGCCATTGAAGTCAGCAGAGTTAAACCAATGTGAGACCAGGTCATACCCAGAATTAAAATACAGAAGGGCATGTTCATCTTCATCAGATAAAGTCACAAATGGAAATAATAATGGTACCTGTAACAGCTTACAAAAATTACTGTCATCACAGAAGCTGAAAAGAAATACGAGACTTTAAATTCTTCACAAGAGCTTGTGGCCTGTTATGCTCCTCACTTTTGTTAGTGACACACAAAGGCTGACCAGACCAAGCAAATGGTCTTCATCCTTAATGTCATGATAAGTGGAGGCCCCCATGTAGCATGATCCAGGTTCACGTTGGAGCAGTAGCATCATGGACTTGAAGCTGTCAGCACATTGGTTCCAGCCTGAGTTTGTTGGTGTGTTTTGGACAGCGGCAGAAGCTGGCTCCACGCCGGAGCTCTGCGTGATGATGTGGGAGCTGTTAGCTGGAGTCACCCTGGCGATAGACACAAATGGAAGGACTGGCTGCTCCTCCTCCTCCAGAGCACAGGGATGAGACAGGAGCAGGAGTACTTGCAGCAGCTGCTGTCACAAGGATATAATCACAGCTCAGGCTCCAGGGCACAAGCAGCCACTGCAGTGATCTCTCCTGTGCAAGCACTGTAAACCAGCCCAGGTGTTGCTGTTTATGCAGGCTCGGGAGAGGACCTGCGGCCTGACACTCTGAGGTAGCTGCATCTGTGACCTGTGGAAGCTTTCAGACCTTTTATGTCTGCCTTCTGAAGAAACTGGTACTGCTTGCTGGGAGAGGTAGGATATAGGACTAGAGAAACTAGTCCTTTGATGCACTTTGGAAAACTTCCTGATTCTAGAAAAGCCTAAGTACTAGAGCCTGAAATACTTTCAGACCTGGGACACTGTACAGACTACCCAGGCTTTTGGAGCATTTTCCTTTAATGGTGTGATATATTTACATAGTAGGAACATTTTTGAAAGAGAAAAGGCTGCTTTATGACAAGTGAATGATGCACGGAAGCATCTTTTCCTTGCAGTCACGGCAGAATCCTATTGATCATTTCTCATCCAGGGAGTCTGGGAGCTAGCTCCCAGACTTGGCTCTCAGTCTTGGCTCTCAGCTCTAGTGGGAGTACTGTGTAGTTATGAGCTTTTGGTGATTTTTATTGTCACTAAAGGCCCTAGCCCCCAAGGTGGAAGCTTAAATCAAAAGCATATTTTTCTCCATTTCATGTCTGTCTGTGTCCCAACAGTGAGGATTTGCTCAGACCCTGCAGAATGAGACTCTTTAATCCTTTGCCCTCGTGTTAACTTTTGACGCCATGTCCTGGTTGGGCTGCTGCCAGGAGTGGCCTTTCTGTAATCCCAGCTGCAGTCATTATTTGTGCCACCCCTTCTCCCCAGGGGCTAATGGAAGGGAGCAACAAGGCACGTAAGTGCACTGTGTGAAGAAACGGATGCTGTTTTGCTCCTGTTCAGCTCCCTAGTGCCTGTTTTGGATTCCATTGTATTTAAATACAATAGGTAATAATTTTGTTCCATGCATTGTCCTCCTGAAGGGACAACATGAAGGGATTGGCTGGGTGGGGAGTCAATTCCATCTTTTTCTGAGCTGATTGATGCAATTTGTTCTGTCTTCTAAGTGCTGGGTAACTCCCCAGCAGCAGAAACCTCTCACTTAGAAGTCAAAACAGTATAAACCTTGGTATGCTTTTGCTTCCCTCTCAGCAGCCTCGGCTCCCTTGGCACTGGTGGTGGTGCTGAAGGAGTGCTCCTGCAGCAAAGCAAATGATTGTCATTCAGCTTGTAGAAGGTGGTGTAGCCTCTGCTGCATGCAGCAGCACGTTTGCTAAATAATGGTTAAAGCTGTGTCTGGCCTTGTAGCTCAGGCTCCTGTGAGTGCTGCCCAGGCAGGGGGGAGCTCTGCTGCCGATGTTAGAGCAGCAGCAGCAGCAGCAGCAAACCTACCCAGGTTTATTTGGTTTGTGTGGCAAGGTTTTGGTAGTGATGGGGGCCACCGCAGTGGCTCCTGTGAGATGCTGCCAGAAGCTTCCCCCATGTCTGATAAAGCAAATGCCAGATGGCTCCAGCAAGAACCCGCTGCTGGCCAAGGCTGAGCCCATCAGTCCAGGTGGTAGCACCTCTGGCATAACAGGTCTAAGAAGGGGAAAAAACAACAGAGCAATAGCTGCTGAGAGACAGAAGTGAGGATATGAGAGAGCAACAGCTCTAAATACCCCAAGGTCAGTGTAGGAGGGGCAGGAGGTGCCTCAGACAGTGGAGCAGAGATCCCCCTGCAGCCCATGGTGAAGGCCATGGTGAGGCAGCTGTGCCCCTGCAGCCCATGGAGGTTCAAGGGGATGCAGAGATTCGCTTGCAGCCCGTGGGGGATCCCATGCCAGAGCAGCTGGATGCCCAAAAGAGGCTGTGACCCCATGGGAAGATCACAATGGAAGAGGCTTCTGGCAGGACCTCCTGGAGAGAGGAGCCCATGCTGGAGCAGGCTTGCTGGCAGGACACCATGGGACACCCACACTGGAGCAGCCTGTTTCTAAAGGACCACACTCCCTGTGAGAGACCCAGGCTGGAGCAGTTCACAAAGAACTGTAGCCCATGGAAGGACTGACATAAGTTCATGGAGGACTGTCTCCTGTGGGTGGGACCCCTCGCTGGAACAGAGGAAGGATGTGAGGAATCCTCCTTCTGAGGAGAAAGGAGGTGCAGAAACAATGTGTAGTTAACTGAACACAACCCCCATTCCCTAGCCCCCTGTGCTGCTAGGTGGGAGGAGGTAGAGAATTTGGGAGTAAAGCAGAGCCCAGGAAGAAGAAAAGAGTGGGGGAAGGTGTTTTAAGATTTGGTTTTATTTCTCATTATCTAGCTGTGATTTGATGAATAGCAAACTAATATATCCAAGTTGAATCCGTTTTGCACCTGACAGTAATTGCTGAGTGATGTCTCTCTGTCCTTATCTCGAACCGTGAGCCTTTAAATATGTTTTCTCTCTCCTGTCCAGTTGGGGAATGGAGTGATAGAGCAGCTTTGGTGGGCACTTGGTGGGCATCAGCTTCAACCCACCACACCAGGTCACTTAATCCTGCCTCCTCTCTAAGGATCTCTTGGCTAGAACATAGCTCCCAGCAATCCTTTGACTCCATGCATTGAGATTTTACAGCTAGGGTTGCTGCAAGATCATGCCCTCCCATGAGGGTTCAGCCAGGGGAGCCCAAGTCCCACGTGTGGGCAGGAGAATGCTTCCCCAGCCTAGCCTGGAGGGAGCAAAGTATCCTTGTAACTTAACCCTGACTTAAGTTGTAAGGACTGTGACTCATTTTAATTACAGGGTGAGTGGAAGTTTAGGAAGACAGTGCCTCTTCACCCTCTGTCTCACCCTCTGAGCAAGCTGGCTGCTACGAGTGAGATTCCTCAAGGGGCACAGCACCAATTATTTCCAAGTGATTATCCAGTAGCAATTTTAAAAACAGATTGGAGGGGTGGGGGGGGGAAGAACGTTCTCAGCTGAGGTGTGTTGATGATGGCACTATTCTTCTCTCCCTCTCTCCCTTCAACTCACTCCTAGCAAAGAGACACAGAGCATTATGTCATTGGCATCCTGGTTCAGGTGGAATGAGCCCCCAAACCGCATTTCCCAGAGGAGCCCCACAGAAATGGTGGTTGAAACGCTCATGATGGAGCTGAGCTGGCAGATCAAGCAGGCAGAGAAGCAGCAGCGAGAGCGGGAGAACGAATACCGCAAGATCAAGACCGGGGTGGACTACGGCTGGCTGGTCAGCTATCCAAAGCAGAGCTATGACATCAGCCCTGGAGAACGGCTGCAGCTGGAGGACATGTGCACCAAAATACATCCTTCCTACTGTGGGCCTGTCATACTCAGGTACAGTAAAAGATGGGGTGATACAGACCTTTCCTTTCCCCCTTTCCTCTTTGTGATGTGTGAGGAGAGAGTGAGGGTTGCCAGGACCAACAGAACCAAAACTGGGCATCCTGTATCTTGAGTCGTGCTGGGGTAGCATCTTCATGAAAGAAGGGAAATCTAATGTTTTAAGGCAGTTTAACACAACATCATTTCCTTCAAGAAGTTAAAAAATACCATTTTCTTCTGACATTGGCTTGAGTATTTCATGCTCCTGAGTAGCCAGAGCAGGTTTACCTTGCCTGATGAACAGGTAACATCTCAGTATTGTGATGGCTTTTTTTTCACTTCAGACTTTAGAATCTTAGAGAAATTGAGGTTTAAAGGGACCTCTAGAAGGACGCATTTCCACCTCCTACTTGGAGTAGGGCCACCTTCAAAGTTAGATCAGGTTGCTTAGGGCCTTGTCCTGCCCATTGTTGAATATCTCTGAGGGCAGAGGTTCCACAGCCTCTGAACAACCTCCTTTGGTGTTTCCCCGCTCTCACTGGAGCTTTCATTCCTCAGTTTAAGCTGTCCAGCAGGTCTATTGAGGCACTTATCCCCAGTGTCCAAACTAGCCAAAAGGTGCCATTATTTTTTCAGCCTGTGAGCCAGGTATTCCCAGAGAATGTCTCCCTTCCCTACCCTCCCTCTTCACCTTAGACATGGAGTCATGGGATGCAGGTGGGGCACACAGCTGGCTTGAACAGCCAAGTGGTGCTTCTGATTTCTGCAGTGTAGTTGTAGGCACAGCCTCTTGGGCTTGCTGTTGAGCCTTTCAAGTGCTAGACTTAGGATTGCTGCCTGCCAGCTGAGTGGCCTCCTGTGAAAGTGCCTTTAGAAATTTATCTAAACCTGCTGTAGCATCCAGAATGGAAGGGAAGGGTGTGGCTCTTTTCCTTTTGGGGTGGCTGCTATAAGATAAACTCTTGCACTTGGCACAGTGAAGGCAAACTTGGCAAAGTGAGGAGCAATGACTCTGAGGTGCACCTTAGCCAAAGGAAAGTTGTGAAATGTGCCTTTCTAGTCAACTTCCCCTGTTCCAACATCTTCTTCATTTGGGATTAGAGTGAGCACTGTCCTTGCAGGAGGGCTCTCAGGACCCTGCAGTCCCTCACTGCATATGCTGGCTCCTGTTTTCCTTTAAATAAATGAATCTATGGCCTCTGACTTGCAGCTGTAAAAGTGCTGGAAATGGCTGGTCCTCTGTCTTACAGTGGACCTGGTGGATGTAGCCAGGAAAGAATGCCAAAATTACCTCTCCAGCCCTCATCTTCCCTGAGGCTGAACCTTGGAAGCAACCTGGCACGCAGAGCCTTGGCTCTTGCAAAGATTGCCATGGTGGCAGGAGCAGAGATTTGGGATCATTCAGTGACCAAGACCTCTCCAGTGAAAATTTGCTGGGAGCAGCACCTGCCTTGTATTTGTTTAACTCCAAGCTATGCTGTAAACAAGCCACTTCAAACCCTTGGGATTCAGAGCTATGTTTACCATCCCCAGGGCCACTGAGCAAGGCCTGTCTGGCAAACAGGTTATTTCCATGACAGCAAGCTTTGGCTGCTGGAGCGGGGAGGCCCCAAGGCTGATCCTCTTCAGAAAGGTATTAAGCTGAGCCATATAAAACTTGCTGCTCTGCTATTTTTTTTTTTTCCTAATTGAGACTGATCATGCAAGATGTGTGATTTCAGTGCAGCTTGTAATGGTTGTTCACTGCTGTTCAGGATCCAGCATACTGATGGCAGTAGATAAATGTACTCAACAACGTTGGTGGACTCTGTGTGGGCATGATTGAAAAAGGCTAAAACTATCCTCTTCAAACTCCTCTTACAAATAGGGTGCTGTCATAAATTGTATTACACTATGATTCAAGAAGTGGCATGTTCTACAGAGCTCACATGGTTAGCAGAGCCAAAAAAAAAATAAAGAGGATTTCATAACTTTTGTTGTTTCAATTCTGTGATTGAGTAGGGACTGTCACAGCCACAAAAATGGTGGAACTGGATTGCATCAAAGGTCTGGCTGATCTGCTGTGCAGTCTGTAAGTGACAGAGTGGCCAGTGGCATCAGAGTAAGGAAAAGAGCAAAGGAAAGGAAGAAAATCCAACAGTAGAAACAATTACAGCTCATATACAACACCCAACTTACCAGGTTTTGTAACTGTGAGACTTTTGGACCCACAAGTGGATCTTCTGTCCATAATTGGTGGATGTGGGTTTTTCTTTCAGTTGTTTAGGTTGTGGAGGCTTTTCTCTTTTTGTACACATGTAAATTTATAACATTTTGGCACCCTGTAGCAGAGTTCCACTCCTGAACTACAACTCTGTTATAAAATACTGTGTTTTGCTTGTCTTAAGCTAATGTGTCCCAATTTTATTAAACAATCCTTTCATCTTGTATTGGAAATGTTAAGAGTTGACCCTTCTTCTTTTCTACCTTCTAATTGAGAGCTCTGTCATTCCATGGAATTTTCATTACTGATGAGGAAACAAACATAATGGGGCTTGCCATGTTAGGAAGTGCAAATGTACAGCAGAAAGAAAAAAACAGAAAAAGCCTGCAATTTAAATGGAAGATAGCCAAAACTGGATAAATTCTCTTTGCAGAAAGTGAGATAAGATGGAGATTTTAGTAACTTCCCCAAAATTTCACAAGATGAGTATAATAGGAATGCAATGAAACCTCCATATTTCCAGTGAAGTACTTTAATAGCAAGATCATTGCATTGCTGATGTTTTCTCTCAAGTACTCTGTGACTTGCTAATATGGACCAGGTTTTAGAAAAATCTTCCACAAAAAAAAAGTTTGTGAGCTTGTACTGGGAAATTGAAATGCAGAGCGTGTACACTACCAAAGTCCTTGGTTCTGACTGAAATAGTCAGCTTGATCCTTTCCCTTCCATTTTAAATATTTGAAGAGCTGAGGTCCTTTTTGAAGTCCTTTTTGCACTCGACAAGCACATAATTCTTAAATAACACAAGTAGCAGGCATCTTGCAAGACTGCAGAGTTTGTTTTGTTTGTGTCATGCAAGGTCTCCTTCTTTGTGAGACTCTGAGTTCATAGTCAAAGCCAGAACAAAACATTTTTATATGAGTTGTCAGAGATGTCACTTTGTTCTCTAAAGGTTTAAATGATTATCCAAATTGTCCTATTCTCTGGGTATGGACTCATTTACTGAGAGGCAAAATTTCTCCAAATTTGTTTCTTTAGCTGTGGAGGAGGCTGGAAAGGAGCACTTCACAAATGAAAGGGTTTTTTTCAGATCCAGATTGCCTATTTTGTATTTTGGGTCAATAGAAACTTCTCTTTGAGTCTCTTGGAATTCTAGAAGGATTCAAATACGCTGCAAATAGCAGATATCTGGAGACTCTGATTCACCTCATGCAAATAAAGCCATTGCATTCATAACCTAACCTTAGCTTTAGGTTACT
The DNA here is from genome assembly GCF_001522545.3 of Parus major. Taxonomy (NCBI): domain Eukaryota; kingdom Metazoa; phylum Chordata; class Aves; order Passeriformes; family Paridae; genus Parus; species Parus major. The sequence continues at coordinate 21,903,729 of NC_031770.1, forward strand.
GGGTTATGAGATTGCTGACTATTTAAAATTAAATCCTGAAGCCAACTGAAGGAAATGACAGTGAGTTTGGTGGGGTCTGTAGTATATAACAGCAATGGTTAAACTGAACAAGTAGAATAGTATGTTGCCAATAAAAAATTCTAGATTTTTCCCCATCTTTACTCAGAGCTTTAACCCTAGTCAGAGCTTGTTAAAGTCTGTTTAATTTCTTTCAGTTTCAGCAAAAGTGAAACAGCTGGCTTCTGTCCTGTGCCTGGAAGGAAACAAAAAAACTCCCTAGTATGGAAATGTAAACCTGCATTTTGGTGATCTGAATTGTTATCAATATCACAGGCTAAGGACTGTAATTTTCTAACGATTGTGTATAGATGAAGTGGCCTTCCTAGTAAGATTAAATCTAAGACAAATGACTAAAATCAGAAATGGATTTATTTACAATTATGAGCTTAAGTTTGAGGTGCTGTGATATGAGTGTTGCAATTAATGTGAATGCTGTAACTCTTTGGGAGTCAAGGAGCCTTCTCTAGCAAAGCTGTTCGTAGCTTTACCCTATAACCAGAATTACTGCTCAAAATATAGATTCAGGAGTCAGCAGTTAATTATTAGCACTAAGCAACCCCATGTTTTCTTTGAATGGCTAAATCTACTTAGAGCCCTCCATTCAGATGGGCTCTCAGGAATACCCTGAACTATAAGCACATTGTTTAAGTCCATGGACTTTCATTGGATTTAACAGGTCTTTAAAGTTCAGGCTGTACTTAGGGAACCTACTGTACAGGAAACCTACAGAATAACACAGGCAGGTGACAGTGCTTTAAAAAGCAGTGCCAGTATGAGCCAAGCACAACCAGATTCTTGAAATCTGACAGCTCTATGAAGCAATGGAATGGGGTCACAATTTAAAGAACAAATTTGTTTGAACTGTGATTCAAACACTGCCTGGACTGGGGAATGTGCTCATCCCTGTGTATGCCTATACATCCTCCCCAGATCTGTGCTGGTTCAAGGTGAGTTTTTGTCACATCTCAGACTGTGTGACTTGCATGATGTGTTCCAGGATAGTTACCAGCAATTCCATAGATTGAGCCACAATTAAGATAGAGAGCTCTGCTTTAATGATGAGTAAGGAAACCCTGTTGAAGTGGTTCTGGACATGGTTGTGCAGTTGCCTGGTTTGAAACTATCCCATGCAAAAACACAAGGGTGTTAACCTGTGCTAGAAGATAGATGAGCCTTGTGCAGTTTTGTGTTCTTAACCCCACTGAGCAGCTTTGTGAGGAGTTTGTTTCCCAAGATACAAGGCCATGCTCCTTGATTCCAGTGGTTTTCTGTTTTTATATACTGGGTGCTCTGTGCAGAGAGCAGACTGCTGAATCATCCAGCACATTAACTGATGCTCACTGATACTTGGAGAAGATGGCTTTGGTTATGTGTAGGTGCCTGCAGCAAAAACTTTTTATTTTTCTGATACATAAACTGGTTTAGCTGGAGCTCAGCCCTGATAACCTGTCTATCTTTTCTGTTGAGAAATATTTGTGATCTGTACTCCTTTAGGACTTCCTACATGAGCTTGTCCCTTACACAAACGTGCTGGTACTGAAGTTAGGTGGGTATTGATAAAGGGGTGAAGTTAGTTCATTCTGTTAGGGGAGAGAAAAGGATCCCATTTCCCTTCTCCATCACAATCAGGGTGACTTTTCATTGTGTAACTGGCAGACAGTCTTTTGGCTTGCTTTCTCTTTGTTTCTTAGACGTGCTCAAATCCTTACAAAGTAGTTTTGGTGTTGGTCTTGAAAAGTTAGAGGTAAATCTTAACAGCAGACTGGACAAAACTAAGCTAAGCAGAGTGCAAAGAGGCAGATAGCTGTGCAGGTGGGAAGTCACCCTGATTTCAGAAAACTATTTCAGCTGGATTGGTTGGGAGTGTTATCAGCAACATGGACCATTAGCATTAGAGCTGTCTGCTCAGGGGTTATATTTGCTGTCATATCATCTATTTCCCCTCTTGTTCCCAGAGCAAGGCACTGGCAGTAATAGCCTGATATGTGCTGCTGCCTGCTCTGCAGCCACAATCCAGCAGCATGACACACAGCCTCTGAAAGTGGAGGCAGTGCCGAGGACTTTTGGGTGCACAATTGCCAATACAAAAGAGGAGGATGTAATGAGATATATATATATATATATATATATATATAATGTGACAGTGCCTCTCTTTAAAACACACATTGAGATAAGAAACCAGAATGACTCATTTTAGTTCACCTCTGCAATAGACATCCTTTGAAACTACTTTCCCTGGTATAATAAAAATAATAATAATGTTGTGAAGACTTCTGTGGACTCACCTGTCTTTGCTTCAAATAGGATAAAGGGAAAAATGTATTTATTGTGAAAACTGTATTTTGGGCTCTTTGATAATGCAACCAAATTGCCTCCTCAGAAGGCAGAAAGGAAGTCTGCAATGTCCAACAAATCCCAGTTCCTGCTGTTGTCTGCTAGCCCTCAGCAAGAGATTGTCTATTGCCCTTCCAGCCTCTGCACAATTCAGTTTGGCATCACTGTGGCAGTACTTAAATACAGCACCTCAGAGGCTTTTTGCACCCAAACACTCCAAGTTTAGAGGTTTTGTGAGGGGGCAGAGGAGGGAGATTAAGAATTCATCCAAAGCAACATTTCAGTTAAGGAACATTTTGGTGACTTTGGAAGGTTTTGTGTCAAACTGCTCTGGCTTGACACTGGAAGGGACTGGTGCTTCTGCTGACACTGAGTTCCCTCAGAAAGCAACACTGGTGTCTCCACAACTGTACCCATAGCTGCCAGTACTTGCTGGGAGAGAAATAGCTAGGATACAGCAGGGTGTCACGATGTGTGTCCAATTTCAGGCCTTCACAGTCGGAGTCAAAATATATAAATATACAAAAAGTCTTTCTGGTTTCTCTTTGGCTTCCTTTCTGTCCTTATTATCTTGGGTATCCTCTGTCACACCATTAAGGTGTGCAATTCCATATGTGCTAAACTCCTTCTTACATTCATGGGGATTGTCAAAAACCCAAGAAGCAATATCTTATTCTATCAGCTTCTGCTGTATTAGGCTTGTACGCTTACCTTATACACTTTAGCTTCCCTGCAGTACAAATACCTGGATTTTAGTGAAGTACTAGTTTATTAGCTCTATGTCTCCTTTCAGGTATAATTTTTATGTTAAGAACTGATTATTTATTAGAAGAGTAGCCATATTACCATTTGTCACAAATGCATACTGTTACAGAACAATCAGAGTATCTATGTGACCAGTGTGTGAGCCTTGGCAGTGTATCCCACACTCTCCAGGCAGGGGACAATTCACCCCACAAGGTGTCAGGAATGCCATAATCTCTTCACTGCTCAGCCAGTGGCCCATTCAGCGGCTTCATGAAAACTATTCTGCCCTGCATCTTATCTTCCTCACCTGCAAAATAAGCAGTGGTGATTCTTCACTTCCTTGGTATTAAGCTAGCTTAATACATTTCAAAAAACTCCACTTTGAGCTCTTTGTTGAGAAGGCACTGAAGTAATACAAAGTTATCTAATTAGATACAGCATTGTGCTGCCAACCAAGGTGTTGACTGCTGAGCCAGTCCATTATGTGACAGAAATCCATAGGAAGATGAAACAGCACTTCACAGAAAGTTAAATATTGAAAGACTACCAAAGAAAGTGACTGAATTTTCCTTTGTCTAGAGGCCATTGGGTAATGCTATGGGGAACAAGAACGAGAAATAGGGAAATTTTAATGGAGCTTTCCCTGGTCTATCCTGAGCTTCTGGTAAGCTGCAGTTCAGGGACTACTTTGAGCAAGGGTGTGCATTTGGACAATCAGCAGTGATGGGAACATTTTCCACAAAGTTGTGCAATAATTTTGCTTCTTAAGCCATTGATAGCACTGAGTTCTAGATTAATAGGTGTTGTGTGAAAAGAGCACTTCCTTCAGTTTCAAACTTGCCTTCTAGCTTTGTTTTGTTCTCCCTATTATTTCTTGTGCTTATAAGAAACAATGATTCATCACTTCCTTACATTCCCTGGCTTGCTTGTAATTTTAGAGACCTTGGGCATACCTTCATGGCCCTTCCTTGTTGTTCCCTTCAGTCCAGGGAGTCCCATTTAGCAGGAAAGTGCAAGTTCCAAGCCTAGCACAGCGATCTGGCAGCAATCCGTAATTTGATGTTTTTAATCAAAGCTGTGCCTTGACTGTGCTTCCAGGTTCAGGCAAGTCGTTGCAGAGTACGAACCAGAAGCACAGGAAGTATCCCGGCTCTTCCGCTCCGTCCTGCAGGAAGCTGCTGAGAAGATCAAAGAGGAGGAAGAGGCCAAGAAGCTTGCAAGGCAGTGGAACACAAAGAACAGAACCAGCCTCTCCTTAACAACATTTAAATCTCGGTCCAGGATTTCCCCATTCATCAGTGACATCAAGACCATCTCTGAGGATGTGGAACGGGGCACCCAGCCCAACAGGAGGGTTTGGAGCATGCCAGAATTTCGGAACACCAAGGATTTCTGACTCTGTACTGAATAAGGTTTTTAGACACTGATCTTTCAAAATCCCAGCTAACCCATTTTTAACTCTACTGTTTCTTCTTTTTTCCATCTCTCTTTCCCTGCCTGTCTCTGTCTTGGAAGCTGTGTCCGTAGTAACCGCTGCCGATGCCTGCAGTCTGTGACACGATTTATTTATTACCAAACATGGTAGTCTTTCCTTTAACTCAGTAGCTATTCAGTAACCTTAAGGGCAAGGCTCACTTGCTATCTCATTTTTATTACTGCTTTCTTGTGGAAAATGAATTAGTTTTGCTATGTATGTCTTCTCCCTTTCCCCTCCAGCCTGGATGTAGTTATCTATAAAAACCTGGCTCAAGCTACTGAGAGCTGCTGGCTGGACCAATCTTGCTGAAAGCAAGACAGCCACTTAAATGAGTGAGGCTTGCAGGATCAGGCTTGTGAGTTAAAGCTAGTATCTGATTTGGAACTGAACTTCCTTTTCCAACTAGCCTTCTTCAGTGCTACAACAAACTTCACAGGTAACCTCAGCACTGCTCTTGATCTGCTTTTTTGCTGACAGTTCACAATCCAGCCTGAGTAGAAGCAGACCCAAGCTTTTTGAGATTAAAGACCAATCATGTTCAACAACCACCAGTTTATGCATGTTCAAGTTTCTTGGGTATTTTCTCTCTTGTGGAGGCAGAACCCCCTGAACCTTGCACGTGCAGAGTAGATAGAAATTTATCAACCTGCTGTGTAGATACACAGGTGGATATCTCAGTGCAGTGTCAAGTGCTGTTCTGGGGCCTCAGTGCTCTGTGTTGCTGAGCCAAGTGCTCCACCCTACACCCCAGAAATAAATCAGTGGGCTGAAATCAATGTTTATGGCCAATCCTGAAAGAGGGCTGGAGTATCCATTTAAAGGGAAGGGTGAAGGGAACATCTCTCATTCCTCTCTGTACAGTGGCAACAGCTGAGATCACCTGAACTTTTTGCTGCTGTGAGTGATAGAAGTGCTCTGGCAGATGAAGGTTCTTCCGAGACCTTGAAGAGACAGGAAAATGCCACTAAGAAAAAGCTGCTAAGGCCCTAACCCAGCATCTTTAGGGAGAGCTCTCACCAGCAAAGGGAACAGTAGGGCACACTGTGAAAGTCAAGTGTCCTGCAGAGAACCCAAGGGCTAGGATGCTTTGTGGTGACCAGCGGGAGATGGGGAACAAAGAGAGGGATTTGCTTGTATGACTGGCTTTTGGGGAATCATCTCAGTGGGATATAGCCTCCTGGAGGACCCTGTAGCTTTGTTGTTCTTTTGTCCGTTTCCAGCTATTTTTCCCTGGGGATCTTTGCAACAGCATGTGGGTTCTACAGCCAAGATTAAAACCCTTTGAAGCTGTGCCAACTCTGGGAAGAATTCCAGTACATGAAATCTATCCTAGACTAGAAATGTGCATTTTCTTCCAGAGATGGAGGAAGGCAGCATAAAACAAAGATCAAGATCAACCCCCTAAGAGCTCTCTGAGACTGGGATTCTGACTCTTCCTCTCTCTCCCCTCTGGGCTATGTAAGATTGAAGACAAGGCTTTCTTACTAGCACCAGGCTGAAGTTTCTATCCCTTGGTAAACATTACTGCCAGCAACCCTCCTAGGGAGAGAAAGCAGCTCATTTTTAATCAAAAAGTCAGGGCTTCCAAATACAGCATCCAGTTTGGGACAGGCTGTTTCAACTCTAGGTCAATGAGGGAGAGTTTAAAGCCTTCTGACAATCAGCTTAGTGTTTTTCAGCCATATGTCCTTGTGAAGTAATGTGATTGCATATATGAAGTAAAAACCAAGGCTTGACATACTTAGCATAGCCTTAGCTGTCTAGAAGATGTAGGATCTCTAGCAAGGGGTCATCACAATTTGCAGAAACAATTCTTGTTTGGAAAAGGGTCAGCCCTTTTCCTTTAAATATATTTGCAAGCCACTGTATGGTACTGAAGACAGATGGGTTCATGAATTTCATGCTGCAGCTCTGTATTCATTTTATTTGCACTTATGTTCTGTTTGACACCTTCAGTATTGACTGTGCTGATGTGATGTTTGATGGACTGCTGGGAGACACGGGACATTCTGACACACTGCCACAAAGCTCTTTGTTACAGCACAGTGTCAGTAGTATGCTCACTCTTTCTTAAGGAGAATCAGCAGTAAGTAACTCCCCTGCAGCAATGTACTAAGCCAAGGAAATCACTGAAGGGTGTTCACACTGTCACAGCAGCCTGTGATCATGCTGTGCCCTTCATTAACAACTTCCAGCTGGCAGACACCATTCTCATGCAGCAAAGGAGACAGATCTGATCTTTGGTCAAAGCCCTGCATGTTATGGAGGCCAGGCTGTGGCAGTGTTTGTAACAGCTGTTTTACCCCAACTTACCTATCATTTCTAATTCCAGAATAAAATGTAATCCAAACTCTTGAACAGTATCACTCTCTCTGTGCCACTTCTGGAAGTTACACTGGGCTCACACTAGGATCTGATGATAGAGGGATATTCAGATACCAAGCTATGAGAGATCTATTATTCCATGCTATCTAGTATTCTTACAGGGGTAGAAGTAGTACCATGTTTGCCTGCAGCCAGCTGCTTGGAGACTGACTGTGAGCTCCTGCATTGTGCATGCAGCAGCAGGCACTGAAGCAGAGCTGGAGATGATCAGGGTGCACAACTGCTGCACTGCTTGTGCTGCTTGTTTTTCTTAGAAATGCTGTAGACTGAACCTTAAATGATCCCCTGGTCTCAGCATGCGCCAACAACTATGTACTCATGTTTGCCTTGTCCTAATTCCACATTTGGCATGGCTAAATTAGTGTCAGTTCAAATGAGGAGCAGGAAACTCCTGACTGTCCCCACGTACAGTGCTATGGTCTATGGCATTGGGCACACACAGCAGGCTAACCAGATTGTTTCTGGCTAAAACCAACCCAAATGATCCATTTCAGGTAGCTCATAAACAACAAATCTGGACTAATGGTGGTCTGAAATAAACTCTCATGAAATTTGTGTAGTGTGAAGATCAGGTCCTCATTGGTAACTATCTGACTCTACTGCTCTGCTCTTCCTGGGCTGCATTACTTGCCAGTGTAGAAAAACAACAACTAAAAAAATCTTGATGAGACCCTCTGATGTTTTTAGCACCTCCTGAGAATTTGTCCTGTGTCTTAATTCTTTATGGAGAATGAAATGTTAACTAGCAGCACATCATCACGAACAAACAGAAGTGAACCGAACAAGAATCATTCTAAATCCTCAAACATGCTTTCAGAATGGAGCAAGGCTTTTGGTATCAGCTCAGAGCATCACTGTTGGCCCATTGCTGACAGTGTTGTGCTGTCCAAAGGACACTGCCACACCCAGGAAAAAGCAGTCCTACACTTGCTATACCTTCTTAAAAGTAATAGCAGCAGCTCAGCTGCACTGCTCAGCTTCCAGGGGCCAGCACTCCTTAGAGCCACTACTCTTCTGAGGGAAGCTGTGCAGCCCTGCTCCTGTGGCTTCTAGAGATGAGCCTGGCCACAGGCTGTGTCAGCCAGAAAAGATGTGCAGGCAGGAGCTGAGGTTCCTCACCCACATCAGCACAGAGTTCAGGCAGCTGTCATGCCATGGGGAAATGGAGTAAGCTCTGAGGGAAATACCTGCCCACTGACACAGCACTGTTTATACATTTCAACACAGAACCTTAGAGAATTAAAGCCAAGCTGTGGAATATAAACCAATTTATTTGTACTTGTTGTCTTTAATTAAAGATCTCCTGAAATATAATCTGTCTATATCTAGCCAAACACAACAGCTGTTCCACTGCCCTACTGTGATGTATCAAAGCAGGAAGGCACAAATGGTAAAGGCACTTGATCTAAACAAAAAAACCTCCATCCTCTCTCTACAGGCTACACATGCAACTGCCCACCTTCTATCTTGCTACCTCTACCATCAGATCTCAAGATCCAAGGTGATAAATAACCAGGATTAAGCAATTGCAAAGGACTGAAGTTCTCTGAAGCTACATGGTCTGCCGACACAACCTTGAATTGAAGTCTTCATCAACGTGCTTCCGAGCACGTCTTACATTACCCAGTATTACCACAAAATGAGATGATATGAGAGACAAAATGGGTGTTTTGTCTCCAGATACTTTTGAATCATTCTGTTGATTCCATACCTGATCCTGTGTACTGGAACACTTTAATAGCAGCAGATGGCCCCAGATGGCTCAGGGCTCCCTGTGCTAAGCATCATATATACAAAGCATGCATGTGTTTAACAAAAGGGAACCTTTTTTCCCCCCCACATGAGGTATTACTGAAGCATGAATTGCATTGCTTAGCACATCCTGCACATCAGACAGACAAGTGGTTCCAAAAGGGGACTGTGAGTTCAGGGGCTTAGTAAGCTCTAGATGCAGCCTATAGCACAGGGCTTGAGTTACTCCTTGCCAGAAGCTGTGGACAACCAAATCTGTGTTGTTGCTTACACTGCATCCCCCAGACATTGCTATAGGCCTCTCCCAGAAGGAAAACTACAGTTTGACTGAATGGCCACTCTGATATTCCTGTGTTCTGCTACACCTCCCTGCTAAAGGATATGGTACTGTAGTTTTGCCCAAAAAGCATTCTTGGAAGAACTGGACTGCATCAGCCACAGCCTTTTTGGTTGTGCTCTGCGATAGAGGAAGGGCTATTAGACCTCCGTTAGTTCCACCCACCTGTGCCAGGCAAAGACATCATAATTTCAGTGCCTGCCTTTCCCTGGTACTGCTGTCTGTGTGTGGGCTGTTGGCACAAGGGACCTCTTGTTCCCTTTGCGTGGTCAGACAAACTCAAGCTGGCTTACATCAGAAAGATGCTCTGCTGGCCCTGAACACTGGGTCTTGGGCTCAGGTCTCCCAATGACCCCCATGTATTTTCTGTGTATTTGCTGCACAAAGATACTGTGAGACTTACTGTGGTAAGGGAAAATCCTTACCAGATGAGATCTTAAAAAGCACAACAGAGATGTGAGAAAGAGGCCTACAAGAACACACTGTCTACATTGTCACTGGACACTTCGTAAGATTATAAATTGTTAAGGTCCTGGCCAGGATCATCCACAGATTATAGCATTTTACCTCTATATTTTAGCCATAGACACATGTTGCCTTTACCAAATAAATGAAATCTAACTCGGGAGCAGAGACACCAAAGTGAGGAAAAAGCTTCTGTGTTCTTGACATCAGAGTATCTGTTCTCAGAATGTAATTACTATTACATCTGTTTATTGTTCACAATGGTGTATCTTCAGAGGCCTCCACAGGTCACAGTCCATCTGCAGTACTTTTCCAACCTGATTCTTTCAGGTGTCAAGTTGCCTAAAGCAACAGATTGTACTTAATTTGGTCTGAAGACTATTTAAATAACCAGACATGTTATGAAGCAGTGATACTGAAATACTCCTTATGTAGGTGAGTTTTCTTTCTATATTCTGATACTGATATTTAGGAGATGGAAAAGAGCAGAGTGCAGTTTCTGAAGAACTCAGCAGCCCCAGGTAGGGTGGTGCACCTTCCAGGCCCCTGCTGGCTCTCAGCATCCTACTCCCTTTGCATTCAGCTACTGAGAAGTTAAAGGCTTCCTTCTGCCTTTGGCACACAGGCACCAGCAGAAGAGACTATTGTCTGTCCTCAGCACAGCCAAGGGCAAGAAAGGAACAAAGACTGGATTAAATTCATAGGACAGTATTAACACATGTTCCCCATAACCATAATTAGGTATTTGCAGGCTAATTATAGGGTTTCAGACTTTCAGAAAGTGCAAAGCCAATGTCCAAAGGTTAAAAAAAAAAAAAAAAGAAGTGGAATTTCGGTGACATTCCAGCTGGACAGCATTGCCACCTACCGGCAGATATTCCAGCACCTTCCAAACAGGGAACAGGCAGCGGCTTCCTAAACAGGCCTCTCCAGACAAATGCAGATTCTTCACACTCATACCACTGTTCTGTCACCTCTAGAGCAGCTCACGAATGGAGAGCAAAGTGAGCACAAGTGATGCTAGCCCTGGTGTCCAGTGCCTGAGATGAAGAGGGCACCAGTGCCAGCACACTGGCATGGGAGCAGCTGCCACCACAAACACTTTGCCTCTCAGGCTGGGGAGTAATGATGTTCTTCACGCTGCTCCAAAGGGCTCTCAAAAGGCTTCCTTAGACCCCTCAGCACCATGTCCTGCTCGTCCCTTAGACAACACTACATGACTCATACTCCTGAAGCACAATTTAAGACTGAAATTGAACAGGCAGGGAGAAAAAAATACCTGTTGTCAACAGGCAAATAAATCACAGTCTCTGCACCGGGCAGTTTTGATGATTAATTTTCTCCAGAGGTGGAACTAGGTAGATGGGTGCTTGCCAATAATTTTAAGAAGCAGGTCCTCAAAAACTCATTGCCCTACAGCTTCAAATATAACCAAGTGCAAACTGCAGGATTCTCAGGTGTGCCCAGAACCCCATTCCTTCAGGGAAACCTAGTATGACATAAAATCCAGCAGTTCCACAGAGTCCTCAAATGACAGTGGAGGTCCCAACCTTGAGTGTTGAACCAGAACTTTGGAAACTTGTTTCTAAATACACACAGCAAAGACCCACGCAGCAAAGACCATGAGGAGTGTGTTTAACATAGGAAAGGACATCAGAGCTCCACCAGCCATCAAGGCCCTTGCCCACACCAGGAAAGGTTTAGTAAGTGACCCCAGGGCAAATCACTTCAGCCTCTCTGACCTTTGCTCTTGCCCTGCATGTAGAGCTCACTGTTTTTCCTGCTGCAGAGGATGACTGGGAATGATACATTCCTCCCCAAGTACATCTAAAGAGCATAACCCGCCCAAGTTTCACCACACTGTATATTGAACTGTTAGCAAAATGGCAGGCCCTGCTCAGGATGAGACACCTTGGTTCCAGGTACTTCCAAGTCAAAGTGGCATTTATCAATATTTCCTCAGCTTTTCATTTCTGCTATGCTTTTGTGTGCGCAAAAGAGTGAAGTTCAAGCCAACTCTAAAGGAAATGAGTAACAAAGAATTGCACTGCCCACAAAAACGGGCTGGGATATAATACTTTAAACAGTGCCAAGGAAGACAGGCATGGCAGCAGCAGCTCAGAGAATGTGTCCTTCCTCTCCTTCCCACAACAGTGACTTCTGTTTCTGAAAATTCTGCAGCTAAAAAAATTCAGTTGAGTTCTGCATGATTCCCAGAATGGAAAACTGTGCAGAACACAGAAGGTGAGTATGATAGGGAAGACTGTAACACACACACTCACACAAAAGGCAGGTTTCACATCTGAAAGATTCTATTATTGAGCATTGTAGGAAGAACCTCAACTTGCCAGCTAAGTAAGCTTCTGCAGCCCCTGCCTCATCATCTGGCCTCTGCCCCACTCCATGACTTCTGATGGCAGCCATCTCCCTCCAGCCCTACCTCACACCTTTTCCATGGCTCTGTTGTTCCAGCCTTCACCTTTGCCCGTGACATGAACTTTTTGGTAGACGTGGCAGCAAGTCTCTCTATCAGCCATGTGTGTATCAGGTTAACATCCCACGCTCCTTCACATTTCCCTCATGCAAATTTCTCGACCTGATTTTCAACACGTTGTAACTGCTGTAACCTTCTCATCTGGTTCAGTCTGGTGCAGCTGCCACTACAGGGATCTGAAGCAGTATTAAGAAGCTATGCTTTAGTGAAATGACCCTCTTCCCTGAGGGTGCAAGCATGGAAAATTATTCTGGCTGTAAGGGTCTGTGCTCACTAGGGAGGACTGGAATCTGTTGGCCTTTTCCCAACAGCAGCCTCAAAGATGCTCAGTCCCAAGAAGATGCCCAGGGTCTCAGTGCTTGTGGGGAAAGATGGAGAAGGGAAGGATGCAACATGATTCAAGCCTCTTTAGAAGCCTGAGAATCTACATGGACATGGGTAGAACAGGAGGCTTAGAAAAGCAGCAACTGCTGGGAAGTTTCAGACAGTGCTCGTAACTGACTGGGCAGGAGAGAATAAAGCAGAATCACTGCCACAGAGTTTAAGCAGCTTGGCTTTCTAGAAGAAATGATAGCTTAGAAATAAATGCTGGCACAGAAATATTTTAAAGCATCACCAAAGCATATCCAGCATGTCAAGAAAAGTAAACAGAAAATTTCTCTGTCCTGAACACAAACCAAAAAAAAGCTTTGTTTTTTAAGAAGGAATAGTTTGACTGATTTTTGTACCATGAACAACTACCAAAACCCTAAAGGAAGAACAGTCCAAATCATATTACTAAAGGCCCTTTGCCTTTTTCATACTAATGTGGAACAGGGCAGGAATTTTATGATCTTGACCAAGGCAACAACAAAAAATTATTTAAACTAAGCATGAACCTTCCAACCAATGCAGTTCTTTTCAACTGTGACCTCTGGGTTTCCCATTCCTATTTTCTTTCCATCTTCAAAATTTCTACTCCCTACTCCACACCAAGTTTTCCAAAATTAAACTATCTTTACATAAAATATAACCTAGGGAACAGGAAGGATGTTGTCTTCTGAAGTGTGTTTGGGATTAACTGTGTTATGCAAAGTCCAGAGATAAAAGCTGCTTATGTGGGCAAGATGCTTTGACATCACTAGCTAAAAAATACCAAAGTAGCATAAATCAAAACATAATCTCCATGATAAATAAAAGGGGCTTTCTTTCTTGGTTGTTTTTCCCCCCCAGTAACATTTCAGAACAGTGCTTTCAAAAAGACCCTTTCCACTGATGGATTAAAAGTCAAGGAAACTCCATTTCTTACCTATGTTTTTGCAAGTTTTATGTTCATAAGGATGTAGAGTTGCTCTGCTGGATCAGGGCTTTAGTCTCTAGAGTTACATCTCTGCAACAACTACAAAATGCTTCAAAACAAAACTAGGGGAAGGAGAAGATTCTAGCATCTTCAGGTTTTGCAGTTCAAAACAGTTATAAAATCATCCCTTGAGCAATTGTATAAATCTTCAAGTTTACTTCAAAACACCGTAGCAGACACAGACACAGTTTTCCATTTGCTCTTTAATGAACTCCCCCCACTCTGACTGCTGTACACTTGATGTTCTTGTCAAAGTCAACTCCCCTTGAGTCCTTCCTTCAGGCATTCCTGAACTGCAGCCCCTGAGGAGCACCTGATTCATGAGCACCTGATTCAAGTGGAATTCCCACAGCGGGGTTATGTACAAAGGGGCCTGCTGGGTAACCAAGAGTCAAGGTTTGGAAAGAAGGCAGGCACTGAGCAAATTACCACACTGGCACACCCACAAGCTGTGCTGGGCTCCTGATGCCTGTCCAAACCTGTCTCATCTCACAGTGGACTGTCAACAGACCTGTGAAGTCACTGCCACTGCCTGTCTCAACACCATTCCACAGCTCTTGTCCATCAGACTAAGGTATGTCGATAGGATGTATCTTGCTGCACTTCAGAGAGAGAAAGATTTGTTACATGGCTCACAGGATCAGAAAAGCAGGCCACAACTCCAGAACTTTTAGTCTAGGAACTGCAACATCAGATATGGAGAGTAAACTATCTGCTATGAGCTGAATAACTGATTCAGATAAACAAAACCAGAGACCTTTCCTGCTTCTATTTTAGGATAAAAATAATTTGCTGCCATTATTGCTCTAGAGTATTTTGCTGTTACACTTTCTAATGAGAGAGAGCAATAAACTGTCCAGAGAAACACTGCATCTCAAATTCTGAAACAAAACAACATATTAGTGAATGAACTTTCAAAAAAAAAATCATTTATGTAAAAGGATGTTCTATTTACAAAGGTAAATTTGCTCTTTAGGATAAGCATAACCACTACCAGAAAAAAAATATATACATAAAAGAAACACCTCGTCTTTCAAACAGACATTTACAAATACTCTGCTTAAACTACTGGAAAAATTAAGACATTTGAAATCAAGAGTGCATTCTGCATGCAGTTAGGATAGAAATTACATTGCTGGACTTCAGTGTGTCCTTTCTTATCATTGTGAACAACACACACTTGGGCTTTTCTGAAACACCACAGACTGGCTTTTACCTTAGGATCTTAAAAGGAGGACATGGATCTCCATTAACAAGTTATTAGCTACTCTTTGTTTTGCCATTAAAAAAGGACATCCCAACTTTCTTCTCTGTAGGAGGGTCTGGTCTTGTCCAACTTGGTGTCCTTTTCCCTGAGTTTCCCTTTAGTGATCTGTTAGGATGATGGCTGGCTCGGTACATCTACCAATCCTTGGTGAGCACTCTTCCCGTTACAAGGCAGAGTTCAGAAATTCCAGGAGCTGTGCACGGTTCCGGTCTCTCTGCAGAGCAGACAAGCAGAGGCAGTGGCTGAACAGACCTGTACTCAGGAGCAAGGCCACAGATCCCTGTTTTCTGTGGGGTTTTCACATCCCAAAGCAAGTGCCATTGACACAGCTGGGTCTAACTAGCTACCAGTGAGGCGTGGGTGCCCAGGGGAAGTGCCAGGCAATGGTACTGGGGAGACAAGCTGTCACTGTTCCATGAGACATTTCCTAAGTGGCTCCCTAAGGAGGCTCCAGTGGGTTGTCATCGTGCAGCTCACAGCCTGCCCAGGAGGGAACTCACAAGCACAACAGATGCTCCTCCCTGGTGGCCGAAGCAACTTTCACTGTACCCAGATTAAGTCCTGTGCTTTGGGAAGTATCTTTTTGTCCCTATGCATAAACAGCAGCTTATGCAGCATAACAGAACCCTGAACTTAGGTTCTTTCTTCACGTAAAAGATGGCCCAACCAATTAATTCCAGCGTTTTTTATAAAAAAATTATTGAATCTTTAAATATTGTAAAGAATGGATGTTGTTCAATTCAGCTTGACCACAGGCATCAATCAAAAAAAGGACCAGCATCAAATATTTGAAATCAAGTATCATAGCAAGCAGATCACTAGAACAGAACTAGCAAACATTTAGCATAATTTAGCACACACTTTGGTGTCACAGAGAGAAGATTATGTGTTTTCAGTCAAATTTAACTCAAAATGCTCAGGACTGCTTTGGTAGCTGTAGAACAAACTACTAGGGCTGAACCAGAATCTGCCAAGCTGGATACCTCAAGGAAATAACACTTCCAGACCAGCACCAGAGCCCTCTGCAGGTCACCCTAAGGTGTGGATATTGTTGAAGGGAGAAGGTATTATTTAAGTGCTGAGTCCAAACATCCATAGCAATAGCACACAACACTATTCATGGTATTTATTTCCCTGGGTATCTCAGCAAAAACATCTGACTGCTCTGAAAAAATGCAGGAGCATGTGGTCCTAATACTACTACTGTGGTTTTTTTTAAATTCCTCTCTAAATAAAAGCTAGTCTTGCATGTGTTAGAAAAACAGTAGCAATTACCACAACTGATCACAAAAGTCTGAAATGAGTACAATGAACACCAGTACAAGAGAAAGCTACAAACTGGCTAATGATTAGAGGCTGAAATGCTAAGAACCTGCACAGGCATCCTTTGGTTTATATGCTCAGGACTGAGTATTCCAAGCTCCTTCATAACATAAAGCCTGCCAAAAGAATGAATTAAAATTTCTCAGCCACACTAGAAGCTACGCTCAGTTAGCAACTCCTACCTCCAAGACCCACTCTTCTACAAAAACTGCTATTAGAAAAATATTAAAAGATACAGTATTTTTGCTTAGGGACATTTAGACTACTTATTTCTTACCTCTATATCTTCCTTAGTCTTCTTTATTTTCATCTTAATTTTCTTTCCAGTTATCATGCTGTAGTTTTCATTCTTCTTTTTGTTTTTGAAGAACTGAAATGAGATCACATGTTAAAAAGACATAAGCTTTGTTCTGTACCATTACAAATCTTATGCAAAAAATAAAGACAATCATCTTTTATACTTCCTAACTGTCCACAACAACAGAAGGAGGTTTCTACTGGTTGATGACCAAACTGGTGATGTCATAAACATTTCTATGACAGGACAGATTAAGTATGTAGGTGAGAAATCAAACAGGGCTTCACAGTCAGACCAGCATACCTTGGAAAGCTGGACAGGTCCTGTTTTCTCTTTCCTTTTCTTCTTTTCTTTCTTTTTCTTCATTTTGTTATCCTTTTTCCTTTTCTACAATAATAAGACATATGCTGTTATGCTTACAGACTAACAAGGGCAAAAAAACCCCAAACCCACAAGGATCTCTCAAGGCCACTCAAGTCAAAAGAGCCACTACTGTTTGCCATTACCATTGCTGGACAACTAGTAGAAAGTAATGCACCAGAGCACCCTTGGGACTCCAAGGAACAGAAAAGGTCTGATTCCCCATTCTCTGTCTTTTAAAGTCACCCCAATATATAAAATAAATGGAATGGAAAATGGAATAGAAAAATTACAACAGCAAGAATTTTCCACTTGCTTCTCTTACTGACTACAAATAATGTCTTCTGACAAATTCTATAAATTTATCAAGATTCCCCACTTCTCTTTTCTTCAGAGACTACTCTAAACTCCAGCTGGACCAACAATGACTGGCAAATTATTTCTCTTTTTGTATAATGTCAAGCGCTCATTTATCAGTTCAGCTACCACCACCCTATACAATACCTTTTTGTTGTGCTTTTCTTTTTTCTTCTTCTTTGACTTAGACTTAGGAGAATCTAAAATCAAGGAAAAAAATAAACAAAATAGAGCCCTGTACGTTTAGCATTCTGAAAAAGTAATTTGTTTTACAGATAAGACACAGAGAAATGTGAAGTATATGAAGAAAATACTTTAGTTCAGCTATATATACTGACACAGGTTGAACTAACCCTGAGAATGAGAACACATTAAATTACTGCCACTTACTGGACTAACATGGAAACTGAAAATACCTGATTTACTGATTCTGCAGATGTGCCAGCTTTACGTGAATCCTCGAAGCTAAATGCTTGAAATGTTAAGACCAAAGTAGGGCTAAATCAAATCCACAACTCTGGTCTAGATAGACTGGTGAAGCAAAAAAAGATCTGTGTTTTGAATATGTAACAAATAGAGGGGCTTAAATATATAGAGCACATTGTTACCATGTAACATTCATTTGAATGGCAGTTTCTCTTTTCAAGTAATTCAAATTAACACAAGAACGTTGCACTGTAAGTGAAGTGGCACCTTTACACACAGTTGGAAAGGGTTATAAGATAAACACCCTGAACAAGCAGCACTGGTATTCTGTGCTGTCACTTTGTGGTGGCTTTGCCACTTTTAAAACAAGCTTTAAATGCTCTCAGGAGCGCTATCAAAACTGGAAAACGTGGAGTAGCTTACCTCTACTACTACTGGAAGATGACCTTGACGATGAGTGTGATGAGGAGGAAGAAGTGGATGTACTGCTAGAAGACGATGTGGATGAAACAGATGAGGATCTGCTTCTGCTACGCTTTCGTTTCCTTTTTTCTTTTCCTTAGGGCAACACAAGACAACAGTGACAAGCCTGCTAGTAATTGTGGCCTACAGAAATGACTCTTACTAGAATTTAAAGACAATGAACCCCTGTTCTGAGGGGTTGCTTGTGCTTTTGCCCTCTCTTCCAGTGTGCCATGGTCTACTGCCATCAGCGAGTGACCGAGCCTGGTTAAGTGGCACAGAGGGTGACACAAACACCACAGAACATCAACAGATCACAGCACCTACCTCGGGCTTTCAGCCCTTCTTCTGAGGTTGCACACAGCGTCCTACTTTTTTCATCCTTCCTGTTATCCATATCTAGTCAGAATCAAAAGGACATTAAATGACATCATTTACAAAATACTCTGGGAGGGAGGGAGGGCGCGGAAGTTCAGAAACAGAGGAAAAGAGCCAGCAGGCCTGAGGAACCACAGGGTGGTTCAGGCTGGAAAGGGCCACAGAGGGGCCACAGAAGGTCACCTGCTCCAACCTCCCTGCTCCACACGGTCATCCCGGAGCACACGGCACAGGATCACATCCCCCCCCATGACACCGCACCACACTGCGGAGGGAGAGCACCTCCAGCCTCATCCCTCTGCACCAGGAACCGGAGGCCAGACCCGCGTTTGGGTGCCGCTAGCGCACACGCCAGGGGGGTTTCACCCACGCCGACGTGTCGGGCTGTCGCTGGACCACGGATCCCACCCACGGCCCGGCCCGGTCCAGTCCAGCCCGGTCCACCCTTCCCCGGCCGCCCCAGGGACCCCGACCCACCTGCGCTGCGGCCGCGGCCGCCCCGGCTCCGCCGCCCCTCGCCCGGCACCGCCCGCGACCCGGAAGGGCTGGGGCTGCCCGCCGCCGCTTCCGGCCCTCCCTCACGGCAGCCGGAGACACACGGCCCCCACACACGGCCGGGACACATACACGGCCCCGACACACGGCCCCGACACACGGCCGGGAGCACGGCCCCGACACACGGCCAGGAGTACGGCCCGGACACACGGCCGGGAATACGGCCCCGACACACGGCCCCGACACACGGCCGGGAGCACGGCCCCGACACACGGCCGGGAATACGGCCCCGACACACGGCCCCCTCAGCGCCTTGCGACACGCTGGGCTTTGCCCTGCCGAGCGTCCCCTTCCCCGCTGCGAAATACCGCGTTCCTAAGCACGCTGTAGTCATGGGATACTGGAACAGTTCCTGTTCCTGCTCTGAACCGAAACAAATCCCAGCCCTGCTGAGCCCAAACCCGCCTTAACCACAAATTATCGCGGCAGTGCATCCTCAGACCTCCGGGATATTCACCTGGCCTGGCTCAGGATTTACTGAACTTGCGTGTGCGGCTGCTCTGCGATATCCAAGTGCAAACCAAAACACCCAAGAAGTACACTGATTTCTAATCTAAAGCAGTGTTGGTTTGTTTTTGTTGGGCTTTTTTTTTTGTGTTGTGTTGTTTAAAATTAGTGTAAATAAATACCCGGTACTCAAGTCTGCTTCAATCCAGCCAAAAGGAATATAGGCCAGAGTCCCTCCAGAAGGATGATAAAATTATTTATTCTTACTTTAGTTTATGTACACAGTAAAGACATTTGGCTAGAAAAATGCCTCTGTTGTAGTAGGAGCTATTCAAACAACTACAAACTATCAATAAATACATTAGAAACATATGGTATGCTGATGTAGAAATATCCTACGCTCTTTTGGTTACTTACTCAGTACAGTATTATTGAAAAGTTTTTTGGTATTCTTCATGCAACATCAAAAGTCTTCCTAACAATTCATGCTATACAACATGTTTTTCTTTATTAGAAATGGGATGAAATTTAAAACCCTGTTTACAAGTAGTAAAAAAATCACTGAAAATTTTAACATAAATCTCTTAATTTCTGTACTAAAAAGAACCAATTTAAAGAGGGTTGTCTTTAAAAAAATTAATTTTATCAACTAATTATATATAAAACAGGCAGTATTTCAAAAGGGATGTTTCCATCACCCAGGATGAATTTGTGCTTCAGAATTTTAAAAGGAATATTTATGGCAAAAACCTAAACCCAACCAGTAGGTAGAGGAGAGATTGCAGTATGAACTGCCTAAAACCAAACATGCTTCCAAAATCTGTCGAGGAAAACGCTAAACACTTACCCACATCACTATGCCATCACCTATTGTAACAATTAGAAATGGAGTTTTAATAATACTTAGCTCTTTTCATGCTCAAACTTCTTCACAAACATTTAAATAGCCCTAATGCTTCTGCAAATATTATTATCCCCACTTTACATTTGGGGTGGTGGAGGTGGAGAGGGCTAGGAATTTGCCAGGATACAGACCACGCACATCCATTTCATCTTGCCTCCTTTGCTTGTCTGAGCTCTTTATCACTTTCTGTATTTAACACTCAATGTACTGGAGAGCTCCAGGACACAGGGATGGTACATTCCCATCAGTTATTACTGGTTACTATGCAAGTTATGTCACTTTGAAAGTTACATGACAAATATTAGAGTAAAAATCAACATGAAATCCAGGCTTATGGTTGATGTCACAGAATGGCACGCCCCTGTCAAAACAAGCCTGCTCTTTCTGTAACCAAGTGTTACGTCTAGTTTGTTCTGTTTTACAGCTGAAATGACCCTGGAGGTTAATGGTTGTGGTACACAAGAATAAAATTTGTTCCTCACAATCTGTCCCTGTGAACACGGAAAGCAGCTCTGATGGTGGCTCTGTAAATCTTGACACTGTGAACCAAAAAGGACTTCTAGATGAAAAAGATTTCACATGTGCTAACCCACCATGAGGCACAGATTACTAAGGTCTCTTCCCTTCCACCTGAGTTAGAAAATACATGTGTCTGAATTATGTCCTGAAAACCATGTGGAAAAGTAAATGTCTAGCCATAAGATTGCAGATACAAAATAAAGTATTTTGCCTTCATTTTGGTATCAGTCCTTGAATTATTTAGATTGTTGTCAACATCCTGCACAGGAAGGGCATCTTCCAATTTGCCCTCCAGAATTTTCTATTTATGCCTTTCAGTCTGTGCCCTGTTTTGATTTTTATCCTGCCTAGTTTACTCTTACTCTAAAACCAGCTTAGTTTCTTGCTGTCTCTTGATAAGCTTTGGTGCAATGGATAATGCTGTGGTGTTTCCCTGCCTGACCTGTGAGAGATGAGAGACACAAAATTCTTCCACTTGTAATAACAAAATGACTGAGTATGCAAAACTACATCCCTCTTACAGGCACCCAAAGGGCTTTAAAAAGGCACCTGTGTTCTGTGTCACTTGTTCCTCAGTGCCTGATCTTGGTGGTTTTAGCGTGTCCCAAATAAGCCCTGTACAATGCACACATTCCCTTGCAGTATGGAAGAAACTTGGAATAAAAATTAAGATCTTCAGACATCACAGTCAGCAGCTGTGTCATCCTTTAACAAACACTAAAGCTGCATTGATTGTAAAAATTGGGTTCTTACAGCAACCTCACTCCCTAATCCATTTTCCCCCTTCTTCGCCAAACTTCTAGGAGAGAGGAAAAGTGCATGTTATGTGAGCTATTCCCCAAGCTCTTCCTGCCTTTTTTAGAGCTGGTAAGGCCAGAAAACATCTCTTTTTCACAGATGTGGCAGCAAAAGAACAGGAGTTTTGCTGCTCTTCCAGCAGCGCAGCCAGGAGCTGGCAGGCTGGCCGAGTGCCCTGCCTCTGGCCGCGTCCTGAGAGGTGAGAAGCACCTGCAGCTTTTGGCTTCAGATGGGGACTGTGGATGTTTACCACCAATGGAAAACAGTCCCAAGGCACTAGGCAGGAATGGAAAGGACACAAGAAAGCTGTTGTGACCTGGGAGTACTCTGTACAGCTGAAAAAACAGGATAAAAAAGTAAGAGGCATTGGCTCCTTCCTCTGGGCTTTCTGGAAGAACACCATTCAAACAAATAAAAAAGATGCAAGATACTTGGCAAATGTTTTCTCTGCCTAACTGAAGCCTTTCTCCCTGCTTCAAAAATCCAAGAGATGGAGGGATCAAGACACATTGACTCAAATTTGCTAATGTCAAAATGTTTCCTTTGCAGACAGATGAAATGCACTTGCATGTTTGGGCATGGCTTCATTTCTGTGTGAGGGAGAGGAGCCCACAGGCCTGCCTGGGCTCCAGGGAGATCACTGAAGGAGGTTGATTTCCAAACGCCAGTCTGGTGATGGGAGCCCAGCATTCCCCCCAGCCTGGACTGAACCAATCTGGATCATGCTTGCACCAACCCGGACTTCTAACTGTCTTAAAATTGCAGTCTTGAAAAAAAAGGGTAGAAAAGGAAAGGCTGATTGGCAATTCATTATCTGTCCTGTAGTCCAAAGCCATGAAATGTTCTCAAGTAGCTTGACTGGTGGCAGTTTGCTATTGCATGGCTGGTGTTCACCAGAAAAGCAGTTCCTCATGCTTACAGCGGTCACACTGATTGGGCTCGCTTTTCACAGTTCCTCCAGATCAGTTAGATCCACGACCACTTTCAAAAAGAGAGTGTCATCTCTGATGTAGGTGTTCTTTGTGTTCTCCAGGACGGCGTGTGGCACGAAGCGCGGACAGCCGGAGGCAATATTCATTTCTCCATCTGGCCTTTTGAAACTGCTGCTGTTGGGGTCAGCTCTAAAGACTTCCACAATGTGATTTTTTTTCCCACTTTGGTCCAAAAGCATAAGTGTAACCTTCTGCTTGAAAGGCCACAGCAGCAGTGAGTCAAACTCACCCCTCATGACCACGAAGTAGAGGGAGATGTGCGTTCCCTTTCCCGAGCCGTCCCCGTTCAGGTAGGCTCTCGCACACAACCTGTACCCACAGCGGCTGGTGTAGAAGGGCTGGCTGGCTATGGACAGCACACGGCCCTCCACTGCCTCTTTCTTCTTCATCTTGTAGTCTGTGATTTTCCAGATTAACTTCCCATTGTAGCACGTGCCTTCCAAAAGCTTAAATCGTTCTTCGTTTTTATTGAGCTGTGCTTTGTGAATATTGATCTGGAGATCATGTTTGCTGGACTGATCTTCCAAAACAACTGAGAGAGGAGGCAAAGAAAAGAAATAGAATAAAAAAAAAAGAGAGAGACATTTGGTAAAATAAAGCTATCAGAGCCCTGGATAAAGCAAGAACCCAGACTCAAGCTGGCAAAACTCATCTACCCAAGCCTGAGTACAGGCTATGAACTGTTAACTTTTTAACACTGTAACTGCAGCTAGTGGTTCAATAAGAAAAGCTGGCAACTATAAAACATGAATGCCTGAACAGTGCCACGGCCTCTATCACAGTGCAGGAACCAAACCAAGGCCAGCTCTGTGGCCCTGCAGTGCCACTGGAGTTCAGGAGATATTGTGCAGTAGGGAAAGGCGGGAGAACACCGCACACACCATCACAGTTTGGTCTCAGAATGCAAGAAAAAAGCCCTTTCTAGTGAAGAGCTCCAAATGATTTGGTGTAGCACCAGAGCCTTCACTTAGCCACCAGAAAATCAGCAAACCTCCCCTACCTGTGCAGGCAAGTGCCAACATACCCATACGCTGGTCGTATGTCTCCATCAGGGCAATCTTCTGTTTCACGTTTTCAATTGTGTCAAACAGGGGCCGCAGGTCTAATTTACTTTGCTGCTGGTTTGCCATCTGTATTAGCTGTTTCACTTGTGATTCCAGGCGTGCAGACTTATCCAGGTGACTAGCCAGAGCCTTCCCAGTTCATGCCCATTGGAGGAGGGTGGGAAGTAGACACAAGAGATATCCATAAAACCAGTTATTTGCTTTGAATTAAGATACTGAAGTCTTTAGCATGTCAGCACTATCAACAATATGATGCATTCAAAGTGCTGTGCTGGCTTAGGAATTTATCCCAGTGCTCCTTCATGATTAATTCAGCTCATTTACAGACTGAGAAGTCATCCCTCATTCAGAACCCATTCTCACTGCACCACTTCATTCAACTCATTATTTAAATTTACACCTGCACATTTGCCCTGGGCATCTGACCGTAAGGATTTGTACAGTGCTTTTTGCTCAGATCACATATCCAGACTTCTGTATCAATTAAAATGAAAAGATAATAACATATCATAAGAAATGAGGTCTTTGAGAAGGCTGTGCTATTAATGACAACTGTTACTGGAGAAACATATTTCAGGATGCAAGAAAGCAATTGGTAAAAAAGGTAAAATCAATGTCTCACCTGAGTGCTTACCATCAAGTTGCTATTGTTACCAAACAATTGTGTATACTGTCTGAATTCTTTCTCACACTTCTTAATGGCATCTGCTAGCTGCTGGATTTTAATCTCTTTACATTCCAGGCTCTTATACAGGTCAGATATCTACAGATGGAAAAATCAAGTGAGCTAGATAGAGCACTCCTTAATTCACTGTTTGTGAATAAGCACTGGCAAGAACTGCACATAAGGTAATCAGAGTTTTGAGCAGATCTATGTGGCTCCAGGTGCAAAGAGGCTCCTATCTCTCATTCCCATCCATGATGGTCCATTTGGCTCTACAGTGGGACAATATATACTTACATGCACACGTGCATGTGTATTTTTCTGTGTATGTATATGCATTTTTTTCCTTTACTGAGGTCTAACCAGCAGAAGAGATGATTCAGTGAAGGATACACACTTCAAAACCAAGTTTTAGCAGTTTGGGGCTCTTACTTCTTCCATAAACAAGCGAAAAGTAAGTCCCCCATCAGTTTGGATCCATTCAGTTAACAGCACTGGGCGTACACCCAGTGTCTCCTGCTGGGAGCCAAAGAAGTGATCTTGAGCAGAGAGCTGCTGTCCTCTGTGCTGCTTCCACACAGAGCAGTAACTGGGGCAGCTAAATGCTGCTTTTTGGAGCAACCTGGCCAGCCAGTGAAACTTTAAGATGCTTTATCTCTAAACTCCATATCCACTGTAAAACAGAGACTGAAAGCAAATGAGTTGAGCAATAGCAAGAGGAGCCTCCCACTGTGCCTGGCGTAGAATATACATGCCTGAGCACAGAGAGGTTTCCCTGTAATTCACTGACTTCACTAGAAGACCATATTCTGTCTTCTGAGGTGTGGAAAGACTATAAAAGGAGTCATTTAAAATGTAGCTGAGCTAAACCAGGCAACAAATGTAGAATCTCATATCATCCTCTAACCAGTCAAGAACTGCTGAAGAGTTCTCATTAAATATGACTTACCTGTTCTTCCAGTCGGGAGTTCTTGTCTAAAATCTGCAGCATGTGTTCCCTCAGGGCACTGTTTTCATGTTCAGCAAGTTTCCCTCTTTTAACCTTAGTGAGACAGAGGGGAGAAGTGAAAGAATAAAATAGTAAGATAAGCAGATTTTTGAAGCTCTTGGTAAAAAATTTAATGATGCAAACATTCAAAATGTCTCCTTTATGCCCTGAAAATGAGGGAAGGGCAGTCCTGATTCTCTAGTGTTTCCGCTTAGCCAGCAGAAATGGTTATGAAAGAACATAAAGTGGTTATTTTAATTATTCTGATTGGTTTGGGAGACAAAGTCCAGTCCTGGTACAGACAAAGATCCATAAAACAGTACCTTTACATGACAGCCGTACTGCTTATATGGACAGTCCACTTCTGCCTCGGGACACACAGCATGGTGCTTTTCAATCTGCGTGTATTAAGCAGTTTGTGATTAAATAAATACTTAGTAATTTGAAGCACTAATAAAATCTAAATGCCTGCAAAAAGGGTGAATAAAGGCCACTGTCATGACACCACCAATGACTTTACCAGGAAAATGAGTACTCAGAATCAATAAGCAAGCCAGGTGTTTTTCCATGCTGCAAAACACCAGTGGCTTGCAGCGACAGAATAATCCACTTAGAAGATGGGAGATATATCCCTTTTAGGACGGAACAAAGGAAACACTTAGAGCAATGAAATTTTATTGGCATGGGCCAATGTGGTCTGCAGCACAGCTTTCAGTTTTCATAAATATATGTGACCTGCTGAATTGCAGTATCTGGAAAAAAATAATAGTACCTCTTTTTTCAGAATTATTTGTGAACAGTTTTGGAGACAAGGCACAGGATAATCAGGACAGTCATTTTTCTCATGGTTCTGAAGAAAAAGAAACAGAACAAGGCAATGGCTTTCATTTTTGTAAAGCAGTATATACAGAGGAAGCTATGCAAAAAGTAATCCCAAACATACAAATGCATGACACATATCATCTTGTTCATAAGAGAGCATCAATAATTGGTATGATTTCAAGCACAATTATTACATTTTCTCCTT
Organism: Parus major; assembly: GCF_001522545.3. Classification (NCBI taxonomy): domain Eukaryota; kingdom Metazoa; phylum Chordata; class Aves; order Passeriformes; family Paridae; genus Parus; species Parus major. The sequence continues at coordinate 21,929,948 of NC_031770.1, forward strand.
CAGCTACTCAGCCAACTTTTGTTTCAGGAGTTAAGTGCCATTGCAATGCTGGAAACTTCTCACTCAGCAATATCAAGGGGAAACAGGTGCTATGAATTCTTGGGAATGCTTCATAATCTTACCTTTATGTTAATTAACACCACGTATGTGTTACAGTACTGGCACCTCTCTTCCCGGAATTTACAGTGCTGGCTTAAGTGCTCTTTCAAGTCTTTGCGAAGAATTTGATCCCGACACCCATCATTAGTGCATTGCATGCTTTCAAACAAACACTGCTGCAGATGCTCCTGCAACACACACCAGCAGATTAAATGCCAAATGGCCAGTGTGACCAGTTTCCTCAAATCAATAATCACCTAAGCATTCAGAATATGAACGGACACTGTGATTTACAAAGGCAACATATAGCAAATGGTTCTTATTTAAAAAAAAAACCCCTAAGGCAAAGCTGGAACAAGCTAATAGCTGTAATATATGCTACTTACAGTGTACAGCTGTCATAATCTTTGTACTTAAACCACATTTCTACAATAACTCTGAAGACAATCACGGGAATTTAGTTGATCATAAATACACAGAGCTGTTATGAAAATCAAAAGCTTCAAAATTTGATCAAGCAAACCAACCTGATATCGTCCCAGAATTATTTTTGAATTGCAGTCAGGGAAGTTTTTGCAGAACACATGCAAGTTAAGAACTTCTCTTTTACAGCAGTTGTCTTTGAATACCTTCAAAGGAAGCAAACCAGCCTTAATATGCAGTCACACAGGATGTTATAAATAATATAAAAGAACATCACTACAGATCTTCTAGGTGTTCAAGTGTAAATGACAATTGTGAGTATGGCTCTTGATAATTCATATTGAAAATTTGTATTAAAACTATAAATTAAACCATTTATGACATTTCTAGTAAGCATAGGGGTTTTTTCCCCCAACATAGTTGTTCCACAGATGCTGATCCATCCCACAGCCAGCAGGACTAGTAGCACAGGAGCTGTATAACCACTGCCAGAGCCTGCTGTATCTAAAAGAAAGCAGATGGAGCTAACAGGCCCTGAAGGCCAAACCAGCTCTGTGCATGCTCCACTATGCTCAAGCAGTGCCTTTGGGATGGAGGCGATGCTGAGATATCCTTTCTGTCACATCTGAGATGCAGCACCGTTCTCAGCTGTGTATGCAGAACCAAACAAAGCCCTCAGAGCAAACTCTCAGTCTTATTTAGAGATCTTCCTGCATTGTTGTCATCAAAATTTGCAAGTAGAAGATGGCAAATGAAAAATGAAAATCATGTGGACAGTCTAATTATAATTTCTTATCAGGAGCAGGAGAAAGAAGAAGGAGATATTTGATTTCCCTGGTATATAGTATACTTCCAAGCCTTGTAATATAAATAAGGACAAATGAATCCATTATAAAACAAAACAACCAAAACCAACAATAGCTTCCAAAATAAAAAGGATGAACTTTTCTTTTCCTCTAAAAGTTACCCAAAAGTAAATGAGGTCTTCAGGGTTAATGTGATCTAATGGAGATAGTCAAGAAAGCAAATTAATAGCCAAGTTAAAATGAAGACAATCAGATAAACAAGATATCCTAGCAAGATAGGGGATTTAAAAAGTAAGTCAATAAAATCTCCATAAAAAAACAGACATCTGCTGACTTGGGAGGATTCAAAACTTTGTGAAATTCTTCAACACTTTACTGGAAATACAGAAGACTAAAATGAAATAACTTCAGAACATGAGGTATAAAATGAAGCTTTATATAGACAGCCATAATTCCTTCCTGGGAGAGCATCACTGAGTACACTGTTCCTTTAGCTTTATTTCAGAGACAAAAAACTGCTCTGCCCTGAGGACTAAAAGCCACCTTGTTCTCGGTTGTCTTGCCTTTCCCATGTAAATGCTGACTGCTGAATAAAACTACAGCCACTTACCTCATGCATTTTTATTGTTTCTTTGTCGACAGGACAGGTGGGTACTGCATTTAAGTCTCTAGATCAAAAGAAGAGTCATGTTAACCCACAGGAAATTCAATTTATTTTATTAAATTGGGCTGTGCTATAATCTGACTCTGACAGAAGTCAGCAGTAGATAGCATAAAAACAAAAAAAAAAAATCCTTTAAAAACACTTTCATCTGGCAACTACACAGCCAAATTCTGCCCACAGCTCAAAGAGGGCATAAAGCAGCAACCATGAACACGTAACAGAAAGCAGAGTTTGCCCTAAGAGTGTTCAATGGTAAAAACCACAAGATGTTTTTTAATTAAGAGGACTTTGTCACTCTCCGACCATCTGCAGCTCACAAATGTCATATCTCAAAAAATCTCACTGTGTGCTTTAAATCCAGCCTTTGTCTACTAGAAGCAGTGCCCTCCTTGCTACACCAGTAAAAGAAGATCTAATGGCTTCTTTCTTAAAAGGCTTCCAGAAATCCTGTAATAGGTAGCAGGAAAACAGTCACAGAGGCAGTGTGAAAGGAGTCAACCCAGAGACAAAGCAGCAAACATGAAGCATTCACAAAAGGTAGTTAGTGACATCCGTCCACATGAAGAGGCTCCTCTGCAATCTTTCCAGGTGAAATGCTGCCCTCAGGTACACCAAAGAGTCCATAATGTATTCCCAGACAGTCTGGGGGCAAACTCATTTGTACCAAGCAGAAGGGATGCCAGCAGCCTTGTGATCTGACTGCAGCATTAGGTAACATTAACATCAGTCTTATAATGCTGCTAAATTCAGAGGAATTATACCGAAGCAGATGAACACAGCCTAATCTAACCACCAGCACCAAAACCGAGAGACATCAACGCAGCAAATTCCTCTGAGGAGCACAATGGCAGAGAGACCACAGCAGCATCTCACACAGCACTATCAGCTTACATCAACAGTTTCTTTACACTGACTCCCCTGTGGTTCACCAGCACCAGGTAAGGTCTTCAGAGATGCCTTTAAAACACTGAGCATGCAGTCACTGGGTTCAACAGAGCCCTTCCATTGACTCCTGCAGCCTCTTACTGGGTCGGTAACATTACTATGGCACTATGCTGATTTATAGAAGATGTGGGGGTTTTTTTTACGAAAGGGAACAAGGGGAGCTTGCAGACACAGGAGGAGTCTGCTCTCACCTCAGAGCAAGAATGCACTGCTGGCAGAAGCGGTGCCCGCATCCCGTCTGGTGGGGATTGCGCAGGACCAGGTGGCAGTAGGCGCACTTGTACCGCTCCTCCAGGCTTTCCACAAACTTGTAGTCGGCGTCAGGCTCAAAGTCCAAAGAGCTGGTGCTGGAGGAGTTCTGGCGCGTGAAGATGCCCAAGAGAGCAGCGGGTTCGTCACAGGCCATGGGAGCTGCACTGGGAAGCGAAGCAGACACAAGGAGAAGCTCTTCAAATATTCCCTGGCAGCGACTCTGCCTCAGCTACTGCGTGCAGCAGGCTGCTGCTGGCAGGAGGGCTCTCATCTGCAGGGGGGAGACAGGTTTCACAGGGAAACGTGGTGCCAGCTATGGAAGAACAATGAAACACTCACAGAACCACAAAGCAAAGTTTACGCTACAAGCATCAAAGCACACTTCTTTGGAAAAGAGCTTCACAATCTGAAAATTATTACACAGAATTGAGATTTTTATGGTTTGGTTGGTTTTTGATTTTTTTGTTTTGTTTTCTTTTCTTACAGCAGTTCTTAGTCTTAAAAAACTTAAGAGCCTCAAACGAGTCTCAGACACAGCTGGGGAAAACAGAGGCCAAGTTTTGGCCTTAATGTTCACCAGGAAAATCTCCACTTAAAGTAGAGCCCACCCACATGAATTATAAATTCACTGCACTGGTTCAAGCAGGAGATGGCTTTGTGGTTCACAGCAAGGAGCATACAAAAAAAAAAAAAAGGCAGCAGGAAGATTTTACCTTCAGTTTAGGTGTTACAGGAGTTGAAGCCTCTTAATTTGACACCTTTCTTTTTCTTGTTGATCATTCATTTCTAGCAGTAAACTCTTATTTTACTTAATTATGTGCAAGTTTTTGGCTGTATTAATTCTGTCTGAAAGAAGTGGTGGGAAAAGAAGAAAAGCAGGGTTGCAATCAGAAGTGTGACATAAGTTTTTCTTTCAACCTACCATAACATACACAGCACAGGAATGCAACGTTAATTTTCCAATAGGAAAAAGCATCAACATTTGTTCCAAGCCTTAAGTCACAAACCTTGAGATTTTCCACCAGTCCCTCAACCTTGCAGCTATTTTTATTTTTTTTTTTTGCAAGGAGCTCAAGCCCTGGAGCCACTCTGGTTGGCATTTCTTGCAGCTTTGCACTCAGAGGACTTTTTCCTTACAGGACTGTATGAAAGCACAACACACCTGAGCTCCCAGACCATTTCATAAGCTCAGTTTTACAGCTGTGCCATGGGGATGCTATTTTCCTTCTGTGTGCACCACCTGCCCTGTCAGTCACTGAAGTCACTCTTACTGGCATCAGCATCTCTCTGAGAGCTCTCACTCATCTCCTGTAAGGTCACTGAGGGCAGCTGCTGCTTTTGGAGGGAAGCAGGGCCAGCACATCACCATTAACAACCTTGTGCCTGGCATGAAACAGTGTGCCCAGTGCTGACACTCTGCCCACCCTCCCTCCCTCCCTCCCTGCTGCAGCCCCTCCTGGCCCAGGAAAGCAGCAATTAGTGAGCTGCCACACAGCACCTCGGGCTTCAAAGAACAACATCCATTTTCCTTTCTACTTTAACAATCCATACTGGGTGAGGAAATCCTGCAGACAGATAATGTGCCCGATTCAAAAACACACCAAAGCACTTAACCAATTAAAATGTATTCCACAGCCAACATTTAAGTGCTCCTGCAACTCAGCACCCTTGTTAGTGGTTACACACAGTATTCACCTCCACAGCTTGTGAGAGTCTCCCTGCCTTTCACCAGGCTGAAAGTCTGACATACTCCAGCACAATTGATCATCTAACACCGGTAGCCCTCAGGAATATGAGCCGTAATCATATTCCAGCCATTAAAGACTTATTATTCCTACAGGAGTTTGCAAATTACCCTGTTTGGTCCCTCCAAATGAACAGCCTTCTGCTTCAAACCAGACGTGGTTGTCCATTTGCTTCTTTCATTTTTAAACATCTTTCCTCCTCTGAAAATGGGGTTCCTGTTTCCCTGGCACCTAGTAAGAAGCAATTCTATTTTCCTCCCGTCAACCAGAGATGACAAAATGCAGCCTGAGGGATTACCAGTTTCATGCCTCAGTAGCAGATGCCAGCAGCAGAATGTGCCTGCTGCTTCTAAGGCAGATGGAGAGCCATCACCATTAATTTCCAGAGCATGGACCATCCACGGGATGAACTGCCTAAGAACTCTGCCGTCAGTCGGTGACAACTCTGAAACAAGTTTCTTTCCTCTCTTTTTTTACTGCTCTCTCTCCCATTTACTTGGCATCCAATTTCCCCAGTCCTATCATGCTCCAGCACTTAAATCATCTAATGGTATGGTTTAGCAAGCTAATGCCACACTGTGTAAAAACACACTAAAAATGAAACCACCAACAAAAAAAATTGTATGTTTTACCCATTTTGCCTTTAGGGATCTCCCTTAACTCCAGCAACTCCAGCTGGAGTGACATGTTTTAGGCAAAAAACTTATGGGACACATTAAAAAGAAACAGTCAGCAGCCCAAAATCCCATCCAGAAACTCCTCCAGAGCTCTCACTGCTCATTAAATCAACCAAAATCACTCCCATTTCTTTCTCCAAGGAGCACTCTGCGGTGGTACACCACCTTCCAGCTCTCTTGCTGAAATGAGAGCCTGTATGGCTTTAAACACCTTCATGATGCACCCAACCCAGATCCCACTCCTAAAAATGGAGACTCTTGGCATCTCCATGAACGCGCCTCCTCCACCTCAGCCTCGCCCAGGATAGTATTGCAGGGCACAGGAAAGAGCATCCCAGGGAGAGGAGAGGCTGCCTGCTCAGAGGGCAGAGCAGAAACCTCTGGGTGCCCAGAGGATGAGGGAGCTCACTGCTGCTGCCAGCCTTGCAGGAGCTTTGCTGCAGGGCTTGCAGCTGTTCTGCTGGAAGAAATGGGCTGCCCCAGGAGGCGGCCTGGGGATGGCAGTGCTTTGCTCAAGCTGGAGAGGTGCCCGTGTCAGTCAGCTGGGGAGACTCAGAGGAGCTGAGAAACAGCAGCCCTGTGCCAGCCAGCACACGGTGGGATGTGATCCAAACCAGCCCAGGCAGCGTGTAATTCCCATCCCAGCACTCACCAGTGACTCAGAGTGGCTTGCAGCAGCTTTGCTCCCACTTCTGGCTTCCAGCACACGGGCTCTCTGAACTGAAGCCAAAGGGAAACCGTCAGGGGAAAAAGTGCTGTTTTATGACAGTGAGAGCACCCAAAGGGTTATCTGAATCAATTTCCTGCCTACGCTGATGCCTGGCCAGCGTAGGCAGGGCCTGAGGTAGCTTTCACTTCTGTCTGCTCACAGCTTCCAGCAAGGGGAAGGTGTCCTCCTGCCTTTGTGTACGCTGCAATTTTTCAGCACACGTGTGAATTGTAATGCTGGTTTAAAATAGCAGAGAGCGGCAGGCTCGTGCTGCATAATGATGCTCTTGTGTCAGACACAGTGCACACTGTAAAGGGATTCTCACTGCAACTCCACTGCAACGGCACACACACAAAACCCCCCAGTCTATGGAGACTGAAAATCTACACATAAAAAAAAAAAAGGATTTCCCTGTACTGAAATAAATAGGATTAATTCTGCCCACACATAAAAAAAAGTAGTGTGAATCACTAGAAGCTAAGTCCAAGTCCTATTAACAGCTATCAGTGAGTGGGAGCTCAAAGGCAGTGCAGTACAAAGAGCTCCCAGCTGCATCTTCCCACTACTTCAGCATCCCAGCCCTGCCTGCACCACAAGCTGCACAAGCAAAATGCTTCTGGAACAACTCTTTCTATGCAGATGCCTTAACCTCACTGGAAATAATCCAAGTGGGAGAATTTTCTTAACAAAAATAAACTTTATAAATTGTGAGCTATCCTGTTTTAACTACCACCACACCAAACTGAGCCAAAACATTTTCCAGTAAAATGTTCCACACTTAGAACTGCTTCTTCTTCAGAAACTGAGCAGAATGTAATAATAAGGAGAAAAATCAGCATGGGCATGACTTACTAGAATATAAAATTGCATCAACATTTTAAAGCCATGTTCAAACAGCTCCCCTCCAGCACTGCTGCTCTCTATCTACAGCACCAGCAGTCGGAATGACAAGAGGCTGTGTGGAACGTTGATATCACATTGAACTACTGTGGACAGATTAACTTCTTCCAGCCATAAAAACATACTTTCTGCACCCAGGAAAAAACATTCCTTATAATACGGTTGGTTTTTTTAAAGAGACACTGTTTTTCCTGTTTTCTCTCATATGAAGCCAAGCCCTCCTGAAAGGTTAGCACATTATCCCATGAGCTGTGACTGCACCATTACAGCCAAAACTTCCAGGACAGCAGAGCCAGGCACAGGCACTGGGTGCCACCATGTCTCAGACTGAGAAGAGAAAATATCCAGGATGTTATCACAGATCTGATCATCACACATGGACAAGACAGGATCCAGCCAGCAAATGGGGCTGAGAGCCCAGCTTCTGCCAGGTTTCACTGCATGAGGGGAGGGTGATGCTCAGCCACTCTCCAGGACTGGGGTATTCCCAGCAAAAAGCACCTTCCTCACTTACCAGCTTCCATGTCATACATACAACAGGGCACAAAAAAAGAGTTATGCACCTACCTTTCTGTAGCTCTAGTTCAGCTCTGTTGCCTTGTCCTAAGACATTGGTTGGGACAAGACTTAGAAGATGCCCTGTCCCTCCCTCTAAAATTGTCAACCTTTTATGGTAGATCAGAACTGTCTTAGTCACAGTGGGAAAAATTTTGTCAAATTTGGAGGTCTAAGTCACTTCACTGGGAGGTAACAGGCAGAAATGGGATGGAGGTGAACACATCTTGCATTAAAACAACCCTCTCCAAGCTGCCATATAAACTATTCAATTTATAAACAGATTAGCTGCCTCCAGTACTTTTGAATGAAAATAACAAAGCTGTATGATTTACTACTCTAAGGCCCTCCAAAACCTCACTATTGTGGGGACAAGAAATATATGCCCTAACTCAACACACAGAGTGGAAGAGATAACAGTTTGCTAAAGAATGACTGAAAGTATCTATACAGTTTGAGATACATATTTAAGATACAGCAAGTTACATGGAATAATGTGAAAACAGGAGATGATGACATCTGACATCTCTGGGGGATCATCCCTGTCCCTTCCAGCCCAAAGAAGAGTTAAAACATTTTGGCTGCTGACAACAAAACACATTCCCCATGTGGGAGAAGGACCCTGGCTGCATCATGGGTGTCCCTCCAGCACAGAGGCTGAGGAGGGAAAGGATCCCTTGTTGCACCAACACAGACCCACTGCTAACACTCAGGGTCACCTCAGGAACTGCTCTGATGATGTCCTAATCACTTAAAAGCTGCAGGGCAGTGACCTGCTGGTACCCAGGAGAGAGTGCTCCTAACAGCAACAATTTCTTATTGGATATGTGCCTGAGCCCCCCCACACCCCAGGGGATGTTGAGGCAGAGGCAGCCAAATACACATTTCCTTTTGTATACAGACACCACTATACTATTGAAGTTTCAACTGTAATATTACCTCATCCTCAAGGCACAGTAAAACCTTACTAAGCAAGCATCAGTTTGCTCATCTCCATAGGCAAATTTTCACTAAGCAGAGTACGACAGTGGGGTTTCCTTTGCATAGAGGTACAGTCAAGCATTACAATTAATTCCCATAAGACTAGGCTTCATCAGGTTCATTCAGGTTACAACACAGCATTTAAAAAAAAAATTAAAACTACACTCTTACAACTAATAAAGTGTGTCTGGTGCTAAAGCAGCTTTGATTTTACAGTCAGTTTACTTATTTGCTTCAGCTACTGTTTTCCCTGGAGGTTCTAAAAATAATTAATTAATTTTGCAATATCAAGAAATCTATTTCTAATCAACATGATGCTGTTATGCCTTAAAATAACCTCATTCACAGCTGTAAAATAACCTTGTTGCCATCACTTCTGTGGCAATCCCTGAATGTTTTATCACCTTCCCAAGAACCAACAGAAATCTCAGTAGGAAGGTTCTGCCTCTCATCCCTACAACATCACGGCACCACTTTGCTGGTTCAGGGGGTGAACTTGTTTCCTGAGATGTTTTTGGGTCTGCAGCCTTCCCCCCTGTGTGCCAAGCCCTTGAATAGCCCTTCAGAAATGAGAAATAATTCTGGCAAAGTTAAGCTCCTGCCAGTGTTAACAAGACACGATTTGGTAAAGCCATACCTGGAAACTGTAGCTGGTCCTCAATGGGGAGAAAATGAGAGAGAGACAGAGACAGAGTGTACCAGCATGAGCTTTGTGGTTAACACAGAAGTACGAGCATTTTAAAACAGCAAGGGAGTGGAAATCCCCCAAAGTAGCTTTGAAAAGATCACGTATAAAAATGTTTTAGAAGTGTTAGGATAAAAGGCAAGCCACTGAAATGCATTTCATCTTACTGCAATGATGTAGGACTGCAGATTTTACCATCTGGAGCAACACAGGATTACCAAGGACGTTTCTCACAGCTGGAATCCAAGATTCAGAGTAGATTTCACCTTCCACAGAACTGGTGAGTGATGTGATCAAAGAAAGAGTACAAGGACAGCAGGAAACACGCAAGGACATAAGGAACACCCAGGTCCAATCCTGCGAAGCCCTCCACAGTGGCCTCGGCAAACCCAGGTGAACCCACGCATTGCAGGAAGTGAAGTGGCAACTCACAGAGGAAGCATCACTGGCTCAGTCACATCAGCTCATGTCACAGGCTGCACAGGCATGTCACATTCAAACAGAGCTCTCACACGGAAATAAAATCCACTTTAAGAAAATAAACATTTTGTATGGTTTTGCAATAACTTAAGTGGCCATAAACCCTTATGGTTTTCTAGTCTGAACTTGTGCACACAGGATTCTTGGCAGCCTCCCTCCCCAGTCCAAAATGTGCTGCCCTTATGGCAGTGCCTTAGGCTCCATCTCTACGCCCACTCTCTCTTTATCCTCCTCTGCCCTCTTCTTTTGCTTTCTGGTCTCTTGTTTTCATTTTTTTCCCTTCCTTTCCTAAAGTAAGCTATTGTATTTTCTCTGAAAGCAATAATTTTTAAGTCTCCTGTTATTTAAAATACTAATTTTCCAAAGAAAGTTTCTATTCTCTTTTGTACTTAATGCAACATATACCCTCTTTTGCCTTTTCCCTTTAACTGAACTTTCTCCCAAAGCATTTCTAACACATTTCAATCTCCATCCCCCATCCCAGGAGGTATCTCAACCTACAGCATCTTTTCCTAGACCTTCCATGAAGCTCTGGAACAGACAAATCATTGCATCATGAAGTCAGTGGCAAAGAGAAAGGCACCAATTTGCAGGCATGCTACTTCTTTTTGGGATCAATTAAATTGATTTGAGTTGCATTTCTCACACATTTCATTTCAGCACAGCCTAAGCTCCCTTCTGCGGTCAAGCTTTTGAACAGAAGAAAGTGCCCTTTTGTCCCTGCCATCAGCACCTGTCCTCAGGTTGCTTCCAGGTCAGGCTGTAGACCACACACCACCTCTGAGCAGGCTGACACCAGAACAGCACAACAGCTCATACACAGGCTTTCCTTGAGCCTGGAAGCTCTGAGGCAAGGGCACATCCAATGGATTTGTCAGGAGGAGACAGCGCTGCAGAAAGTGTAGTGCTTTACAAGCTTGGCTCCAGGAAGCGCCATCTGCTTCTGGGAAGCTTTGGGGGAATCCCCAAATGGAGAAGTTGAGTGGGAGCAGGATCTTAATTTTAAACAGTTTGACTCTGCAGATGAGTAGAGAGCAGTGGGCCAGTGTTACTGTTCATGGGCAGCCCTTGACCTCCTCCAGCACCAAGAGTGCTGAAACCCTGACCGAGTTTCAAGCAAACTCAAGGGGATGAACTTGAGTGAAAAGACAGACAGCAACAGCATTTAGGAAACAGAATGGAGGAGGAGACAGAAAAATAAAATAAAGAAACAAAAGTTACTGGAAAACCCCCCAAAACCAGTAAGGGACAGAGCAGGATAACTAATAAACTTTAATTTTTTATTTTTTAGTGTACTGAAGTCAAAGTAAGTCCTCACTTTTCCTAACAAATAATTGGCCATTACAAATATTGCAGAACTAGGTCTTTGGGGCTTTCAAATTCACATCTCTTTCTCTGCCCTATAGGGGACACACTATTCAGGACTTCAGGTGATTTGACCATTCAGTTGGTTTGACCATGAATATCTGTTTAAGGCACAAGAGATTCTTGGTTTTAATTTTCCATGCCCAGACCCTTTGACTCAGCCTTAATAAAGAACTTTATCAGCAATTATACAGAAATCTGTGAATCAACTCAACGGTTATTCATCTGAATTACTAGGATGTACTCTTTTCTTTTAACACATACATGTGTCTGATGACATGCAGACACATATTTTTGCAGCCACAGCTGTCACTGAAAATGTAACTTCTAATGTAAAAACCCAGATGCTATTGGGGACCCCATAAACTTGCTGTTGGGAAAGTGGTGACAGCAAAGATTGTTATCATTTTCTTTTCTTAAAAAGAAAAAAAAATCAACAGGAGAAAGGATGTGTTCTTAAAAAGTCCCTCCCATGAGGACAGGCTGGAGATTTACAGAGGTAAGAACCAGGAGTGGTGCCTTCCCATGGCCCCTTCTCCAAAGGCAGCAGGCAGTGGGAAGCTGTGCTGCTCTGCCTAAGCATGCTGTCACAGCCAGGCAGCCACAGCATTTTTTGGTTTCTTTCTAAGGGCCACATTCCAGTTTCAAGCACAAGAATATAGCAGACAAGACTGTGAACCAAGACTTAGCACAAGTCTGACCACTTCACCACTTCATGTCTCACAGCACCTACTTTGGGAAAAACTGCTTTGCAGATGGTTCCCAACCTTAAGGTTTGGTTACTTACTAGGTGGCTTTGTATAATAATAGTAACTAACTTCTATATTTTGATATAGTCTTCTGCAAAGTAAGTTCACAGCAACTTACTTACCCATACAGAATCCTTGTCAGGATATTACACACAAAAACTTGCTTTATCAGTCCCACTCCCAGAGTGAGAGAAAACCTGCTTAAATACAGAGAACTCTGGGCAATCCCATATCAAAACCACTGTGGTTTAGGTGCAGACAGTTTCTCACACACTTGTGTATTTGTTACAATATTGAGCAGGGGAAACTGGAAATTTTTGCAACATTTTTATTAACAATACAGCATGACTCAAGTTTCCTCACTTTCCCGAGCCTAGCCACACACCAGGGTAAAGAGCTTAGCTTCTTTCCTGGGCTGAGGGAAGACAGTGGAACAACTGCACACTTGCAGCCCAAACTGGTACTGATAAGGGACTGATGACTAACAGTGTGATCATTAACCCTTCACAGTTATTGCTGAGAAATTCGGAGAGAAAAGCCCCAGAAAGCAAAGGAAGAGGTTCTGAAATCCTCACCTGAGGGCCCAGACCCAAGGGCACACTGGCTGTAAGGTGTCCCAGCCAGCTGGCTGGGTCCTGCAGCAGCACCCTCAGGCTGCCACGCTGCTCTGGGCAGGGAATGCTCCCAAGAGTGGAATGTCTGCAAGACACCAGAAACTACCTGAATCCCTGCAGCCACCACCAACTGCCTCCACAGAATCAGGAGACCAAGAAAATTACAATTCACACAGACTCCCAGAGAAACCAGAGAAAGGAATATCTCTCCCTAGCCAGATGATTCCTGATGATGAATTATGTCCATTTATGCAAAATCAAATGGTCAGACTTTTTTGTCACCTGAAGGAGACAGAGGGCTGTAGGATAACTTAAAAGTGGGCACAAATAAAGTCTAGGAGATGAAGCACCCTACAAGTCTGTACCTGCCCAATGAAGGGACTTTGCAAAGTGACCCAAGCAATACGAAGCACAGAATGAAGAGCTCCTGACTAGTCCCACAGCTTTGACAGCTGTATAAGAGCTGCTCCTTAGGGAGCCAGTCTGGTGAAATAAAGAACTGTCTAGTTTCTGCCCTCTGCAGTCACCTGAATTCCTTTTGTCCAAGTCTACAAGAGCAGCTTTCTAGCTTTAAAATCTTGTCCCATCCTGGCTGTAATTCCTTACCCCCTCAAACCTCCATAAATACCCTGTGAGCACCACAAGCTTTTCTTTCTCCCCTCATGATGTTACTCTGAATCTTATCTTTTAGTAGCTTACAACTTTTCTGTTTCCAACCCTAAAGCTTCCTGCCAGGTACCCAGAGATGTGCCCTATCGTCACAGATCATCTTCCTGCACAGGCTGAACCCAGTCTCTCCTCTCATATCTGGGCTGGGGATGATGACCAGCCCAGGGGTAGTATGATGAGCCCAAGCTTCCCCCACAGCCCTTCTTCTGCACAGCCCATGTCCCAGCCTGACACAACCTATTCCACTCAGCTCCATAACCTTCATAAAGCTCTCTCAGGCTTTAAGTGTTAGATCTTCACAATACCTCACCAACTTCTCCTGCTTCATGTCTCTGTATAATACAGTATTTCTTGTCTTCTAACACAAATAAAATTGTCATCCGTCAACATCATCCTCTGGTTTTCATTGAATCAAAGGTTTGGGTTGGAAGGGACCTTAAAGATCATCTCGTTCCAACCACCTGGCCATGGGCAGGGACACCTTCCACTAAACCAGGTTGTTCAAAGCCCCATCCAGCCTGGCCTTCAACACTTCCAGGAATGGGGGAAACACTAATTTCCAAACACTTACTTATCTTGAAATATTTTACATTATTATTATTATTATTATTATTATTATTATAATATATTAAAATAAAATTTTACTCATTTATCCACCCTTTGTGCTGCCACAGGGATCATTTTTCTAAGCAACAGCTACAACCACATCACCTCTCACCATCCCTCCACTTTCCCACTACACCAAAACCTCTTCACTTTCAAAGCTTGTTCTCGCCTCCCTCCACTTGCCCCCCAGCATTGCCTCCAATGATATAAAGGTTTCCTCTCCATCCAAGGAATGAAAACAGGCTCCACTGCTTCCTTGTTATGTATTTGAGCAAGTGTGCGCTGGGAGGGCAGATTTTTTTTTTTTACAAATATTATTAGCAGGCTGTTCTACTTCAGATCTCTTCTTCAAGATCTCCTTTGCCAAGCAGCTGGGAACAACTGGCTTCTGTCACAGCGATGCAGAGGGTCCCACTGTCTCCTACTGCTCCTGCACACAGGCACGTCCCTCCCTCCTGACCTGAAACTATAAACTCCCTTCAGCCGAGGGCTGCGGTTCTGCCTTCTGCTCGCACAGAGGGGTCCTCAGACACAGCAAACACTTCTCTGCACAACAGAAATAAAACAAGATAATCGTGGCTAACGGCAAAGGAGGCTGTCCTGGGTGGTTTTAGGCTGAGTGCAAGACATCACCACCACACCTCAGTCCTCTGACAAAAGACCATGAAGCGAAAAACCAGCCAGGCTAAGGCTCATGCACAAGGGCATTCCAGAACACCCCAATTTTACCTTCATCACTAAACCCGCATGCTCTGTGTGCAATCAGCAGGGGAGTTTAAAAATACAACTGTTTCTGCTGCCAGCCTGGAGATGTGCCTGACCTGAATACACCCAGCTATTTTTAGCCCATCACTGCACTCCTTTCAGCCATCCCGTATTTATAAAACGGAAGTTTATGAGGAAAGTTGTTCTTGGCTGGCACCGGGAAGGCGCAGCCAACCTAACAATAGGCAGAGCAATTCAAGAAGTGCCAACAATAGGGGCTCTTCATTTTTCCTTCTAAATATGAAGAGTGTTGAAAATGTTTGGTTAAAGCCTGCTGCCTCAAGATGTTCCCAGAGTGCCGTTAATCAAGGAAAATCAGAAGACTCCCTGCACAAGCACAGAGGGGAGATTCCCTCCCCCCCAGCAGCATTCAGCTGACACCAGCGGGGATGCTTGTTACAGTTCTCTGCAGTCTGAAAAGATCAGAGCCGCAAAACCATTCATTCATCCGAGCAGTCCCGGCTTTGCCTCCTTTCCAGCCCCCAAAATTTCAGCCCTACGTCTACATTGGGGCGGGCACCGGGCCTACCTTTCCCTCCGGCATCCCTGGGGGGCGGCGGCCGTGGAGCATCCCGGGCAGGGCAGGGCTGGGCTGAGCCCGGCTCCAGGCGGGAACCCCCGCGCCAGAGGCGAGGGCTCCGCCGCACCTCGCACAACTCCCGGGGAGCCAACTTCGGCTTTGCGACAGGGCCTCCTCTCTAAGCGGAGAAGAACAGCCCCTCGGAGACCTCCCTCTGCTCCGCGGGGCTGGCAGAGGGGACTTCGGGGAGGTGTCGCCCCCGCCCTCCCGGCCAGC
>NC_031770.1:21945750-21983446 GCF_001522545.3 Parus major
GAGCCGCTTTCGGTTTCATGGCAACCCCCGGGCGGGGAGACCCCGGCGGCGGCACCGCCCCGGGCGGGGGAGGGAGCAGCGGCCTCCCCCCGCCTCCTTAGGGACGGCAGCGCCGGGACCCGCGGCGGGCGAAGGCTCCCCGGCAGCCCATCCTCGGCCGCCGGCGGCTCTGGGCTCAGCACACCGCCCTGCAGCCTCCCGAGCGGCCGCTGAGGTTCGGTGAGGTCCGGTGAGGTCGGCAGAGCCGTGTCCCGCAGGCCAGGGAGTTTTCCGGGAGGGGGTAACGAGGAGCGGCGGCGGGGCTCGGACACGGCACCCGCTGCCCGCCCTCCGCCCGCCTGCAGGGAGAGCAGGGTAGCTGCTCCTTCATTATTTACACCTGAGGGACTGAAAGAGCGAAACGAAGCCCATGCTAAACAGGCAAAGGACACGGACATGCCCCATGCCAGTTATTATTTCCTATTACTGTATTACTATTACATGCCAGGACTACTGGCTAATGACCCGAGACGTGCTGAAGGGTTCCTTACAAAGGCAGGCAACGCCGCCCTCCTCCAGCCAACAGTATTGAGACGAGGACTTTGCTGCCTGTTCCACATTTCCACATCACCTGCTGCTGCACTTTGTTCTGCCTTTCACATTAAACCACTTCTAGGAAAACCAGTCTCTAAGGAACATTCCATCCTAACACATGCACGAAAGCGCTAAGGCTACCAAAACAAAAGAGGAAAAAAAAAAATTGGATTGCCTTTAAAGGAGCTCTAAAACCAATACTAATAAAATGGTTTCAGAAAGATTCCTCTTTTGCTAAAATGACTCAGAATTGTCACTCCCGAGGGAGTCAGTCCATAGTGCATTGACTCTAGGAGCCTAGCAAAGACATTACTACAACAGACACTTTTTAAAACACTCCTTTCTTGCAAAAATTAGGTTTATTTTTTTTATTAGCTTTTAGGAATATCCTGATTATTCTGGGCACTACTTGCCGGGAAGTTCATAGGAAGATCCATCAGAATAACAGGCATTATGTTTCTGTAATTAAATATTTATAAATTTAAATGAATAGTTTAGAGATGGGATCAGGTTCCCAAGCTGGTCACTGGCTGCACAATCGTCCCTGTGCAGAACATAATTCCCCACAACAGTGCTTTGTGGGGATGAAGATCCATCAATAAAATCATCAGATATCAGGGTGCAGGCATTAGTTTAAAAATGCCTCTTCACTTAAGGCTCAGTGAGCATAACAGGAAGCCTGATCTACATTAAGACAAAGTTGCATCCTTGAAACGGCTGTAGAGATCACAATCCCTGAATCTCAGTGCTTCCTTTTGAGCCAATCCAAGGGAAAAATGCCAACAGTAACAGCAAAGAGGATTTATTGTGCTGCTAGAATTATTTCAGTGTACAAAATGCACTGAAAAAGAGCTTTAAGATTAAAGAACTGACAGAACTAAAAAGTAGCAGCCTTCACTAGTGGTGAAAATGAAGTAATTATTTTCCAAAGTTGTACTTCAGAATTCATTTTGAGGATGTCTGTTCTATAAAAGGGGGCACCTGCTAAGTAAATAGTCCAGGAACTGTTGCCTATGTATTTTCCTCCCTACCTGACTGTACAATTTTGATACCAAATTAATCACTCACAGCAACAGACCGTGAATAGTGTTAAGAAAGTTCATGTTTGCCTTTGTATCTCATATACAACTGCCTAGGATCTTAAAGCAAATGTTTATCCTGTCACTGCCTGGCTTTAACTCACTCTGAGAAAGGAAAGCTCTTGAGGTTTGGACACCTCAGTCTCAGGAAAAGCTGGAGGTTCACCATGTTTAGCAGGATAACTGAGCTGTACGTATTCAGTGCTGTTTACAGTGCAACATTGCTGACTTCTCTACAACTTTCCCTGCATTATGAAAGACATCTCCAAACACCATTTCATGTTTGGCTTTGCTTTTGCCTGACAATCGCATTTCTGCCTGGCCTCAGCTATAAATTCAGTATATTCCTCTCTTTTGCTATAAAGAGGCACAACACAGTGTGAAGTAACCTTCATCCTAAACTCTGCAATTCATCTCTATCCATACACAAACCCCCATATCTGTAAGGTACTGGTTTGTGTTCTGTTCTTGATGCATTGTGAGGTTTCCAGAGTAAACAAAAATCCCAACACTCTTAAGAATGAGAAAAAACCTAAGGACAAAAGTACCTAATTCCTTTCACTCAGGAGCAACAAATTAAACTGCTTTACTATGATGTGCAATGTTTAGTGATTGTTTTATTAAATGCAGAAATACCTGCTCAACTTCATACCCATTCTGATTTAAAGTGCAACAATTAAATCTGATAGTTCTTGTACATCCATATTTTGCAAGTGTTGTTTCTTGAATACATGTTGTTCCGATTATGCCTTGCATTTGTAAAATGGAATTTTTTTAGTACCGTTTTGCTTTATTAACTAAAATAAACTGTACAAAAAGCTGTAGAGTTACATTAGCTTTGAACAATGTAGAATACACGTTCTCTGCCAAACGTTAGTGTGCAAACATTGTACATTTTTTAAAGTGACAAAATTAAGCCAACCTTGAAGTCAGAGTTCATTACTACATTACAAAACAGGAGACTAGATATGGCAAAAGAAATTTCCCGCTGAAATCAACACCATTGTATAATTTTATTTCTAATTCTTAAAAAAATAGAAATGAATTTAGAAGAGAATCACAGTATAAGGGCCCTAACATATTACACCATTACAAGGTACATAAAAATAGAAGACACAGATTTCTTTGAAACTTTAATCCTTTGATTAAGCAGCAAGCATATCACTCTCCAGGCAAACACTGCTTAAAACAAACCCTACCCCCCAAAACAGGACGTGCAAACTGTATGCACATATTCTGCAAAGCACACAATAAAGACATTTTGCTATGTACATACTTATTTAGTACTACAAATGCTAGGAGTTCCCTACTGTGTGCTACAGTGTAGGTAAATTAAGAAATACTACCCTACCTATCTCTGACCCTCCCTCCCCCCTTCAAATACAGCACCTTTGCCCAGTTATAGAATATTTAAACAAGATTAAATGGAATTACAATGTACTGAACAGTTTCATAGCAGTTGGTGGTGGCCAACTGTACTGTAACACCCAACATTCTGCATACTGAAGTCTATCGACAAGAGACAAGACAAAAATTAGCAGATGTACAATACACACACCTGGGAGACTCAATGCTTGAAAGTAAAAAACAAGCAAACAAACAACAAAACCCCCCCCAAAAAAACCAAACAAAAAACCCCAAAACCCTGAAGATGAATCTTAGCACTGTTAACAATTACACTGTAAAAATGTACCATCTTGGTTTTGTATTGGTTTTAAAGACCAGAGAGCAGCCAGATTTGTGTGTAGCTGGTAAGGGCACACTAAGGACTTGGGACACCCAGAACACAAGTTTCCATGACCAAGAATTCCTTGGTGCTCGTTTTAAAATTCTGCTTTATTTAGACTGGGAGTCATCTGATGCTCACATAGAGGCTAAGCACCTACTCTGATGCGAAAGCAAATTTGTAAAAAAGACCTTTTGTACGACAACTCAGCACACCAGTGAGTGACCTGAAAGAAAAAAACTCTGAAGTTTGAGCTGAGAATATTTTAAAATGAAGAACTAAAACATAAAGGTCAACATTTTAACTGCAATCCAGGTTACAACTATCAAACTTTAACACTCGATTTTCAAATTAAATAGAATCTGATTGTACAAGAACTTCCCTTTGCACATAAAAAAGACGTGGTAAACTGATCATTAGACCACACAATTTATCTGTGGGAAAAAAACCAGCTAGGGATAGTGCATCCCATTTGCATAAAAAGTCTCATTTTAGTAAAGGGCAAAACTAGTTAATAACAAAATGGAGTTAAAAAGACTTTTAGACACCATTTCAGCTAAAAGCAAAAAAACCTTTCCAAATAGTATGACACTCAACATGAATATTATTACATAATCAAGAACATATTATTTTTCAATAGCTTAATTCAGATCACACAGTTTCAAACAGTGCTACTCATATTTGAAGCCTGGTTTATTTACTTGGAGGGTAGAGGCACCTGCTTTTGCAAAAAAAAAAAAAACAAAAACAAAAACACCCCACACCTCAAAACACTGCTGGGCATCAATCAAGGTTTCAGATGAGAATGCAGTAAAATGAGTTTCTTTTAAACTCCTATAATTTGGAAGCAATATTAATATCTAAATGCAGATTTTACTGAGTCAATAATATAAACAAACACCCTCATCCTTCCCCCTCAACTCATGTAATCAACTTTACCAGAAATACAGCAGGAGTCAAGAGACAATCACTTAAGACTGGGTTGGCAGCAGGTAACTACTCTCATGATACTCTACCAATACCACCAGCCTCTACACTTCCCTCATTAATGCTCAAGCAAGGTATCAGTGATCTAGCATACATGAACTGCAGTCATTCTCAGAGGAATGGAATTTTACTGTGCTTCCATTAGAAGAATTAGTGGAATAACAAATTAAATTAATGCTTCTTGCTAGACGGTTCCGCTCCTGTCATTGCCCTGGGTTGGCTGCCACTCTATCCTGCCCAGCCCTCAAGACAGCACTGCAGCAAGAAACTGGACTCCTGCTTCCAGTTAAATTCCATGAGTAGAACACACATGAGATTTAATAAATTTGGTACAATAGCTCACTGAGTCTTCAGAATACTCTGAAAGAGGAGCACTTAATAAGCCAGTACCTTTTAAATCAAGCTAAGATGTTCTGGGGAAAACATGAAGGGAGAACCTACATTTTACAAGTGTGTGAAATGCTTCTACTGTTGTCTAAACAGGGCCAAACATTCTGAACCTAAAGCCATTATTTTCTTTCACTAAAAGGTAAAAAAAAAAAAAATTAAAAATTCACACACACAAAAAAGCTCAACACTACATTTAAGTCTCCTACAATATTATCTATTTCTAGATTTGCCAGACCATGTTCCTGTAATTAGACGCTTGACTATAAAGAACTGTAATAAAATAAATAGAGTAAAAATCAGTTAAACAAAATCTTGGTGTGTTGAACATTTATTCATTTAAGAAGTTACTTCCTTCAGCAGTTATTCATACAGAGGAGGGTTGCAGCGTAGGCATTACTCTGCTGTACAAGTCTTCGGCATAAAAATATTTTTATACAGGTGGTCATTGACGTCATTCCATTTTCTAGTTCTTAGCTTGCTCCTCCGGAAAACTGGTCTGATACCTGTGAAGGCTTGCTCTTTTCTCCCCTTCATTATTTGGAAAAAAAAAAGTACATTGGTACATTTTTTCAAATGTGGGAGTTAGCATAATTCTGCTTTTATTTCTTCAGTGCAGAGTGGACTGAGATTCTGTCTGAATTCCGATGAGCGAGGGTGGCTGCTGGCCACTGCCCGCGGTCAGCACGGGCCGGGGGTTGAGACGAGGAGGCATGGAATTAGCTGGGCGGATGAGCGGGGGGGGAGGCTGGTTTAGGGTCGGCCGCGGCTGAATGAAGCGCGCCTGCTGCTGGAGCGGCGGAGGCTGGCGGTGCAGAGCAGGAGCAGCGGGAAGTGCTGGACGAAGTAACGGGGGCGGCTGATTTAAAGTTGCCAAGGGAGTGGCAGGTGCTGGAGCAGATGCCTGTGCTGGAGGTGAAGGGCCTAAACACTGAGTGGCCGGAGTGCTTTGTGCCTGCACAAAGGACAAAGACAAGACTGCGTGAACAGCCATCCCGGCCAGGACGTGACGCAGTTGGGCTGCCACTGGCCACTACACAGGAAACAGCATTTAAAAAAATAAAACCAAAGAACTGAGAAGTTACTGAAAAGAAATCACCAACCAAAAACATTATAGACAGCAGAACTAAAAATATTTATGAAGCAAGTCTTCTTCTAGAACAAGAAGTGTATTTTAACACTAAAACAGTAACGTGATCGTCATTATCAAAGGTGCAGTCCTGCTCCCAGCTGGTTAACGACATTGGCTGAAGTTCTATGCAAGCTCATCATCATTCTTTAGAATGCGGTTTGCCACTCCACACCAGTTAACCTTATATTTTATCACTACATAAAATGCTGTTCCTCAACCCATGCTTACTTATTTCTGGTACACAAAACACACCTCATCTTCTTCATCAGTGCTCTTTCCTGATGGCACATTAGAAGTATTTTTTGTGTCCTCCCCTAAAGCAGAAGCATCACCATTA
This sequence comes from Parus major, assembly GCF_001522545.3. Lineage (NCBI taxonomy): Eukaryota > Metazoa > Chordata > Aves > Passeriformes > Paridae > Parus > Parus major. The sequence continues at coordinate 21,951,972 of NC_031770.1, forward strand.
GAAGCCAGGGTTCCTTGTTCCGCTTCCCATTCCTGCAATACCTCCTCTAAGTTAAACCGACGCCTGTAGTTTACAAAGAAGTTCTTCACTTGGCCAACAGTCTTGTTGCCAATTACATCTGCAATAGCTTGAAAATCTTTACCGTATTTTCGGACACCTGGAAGGCAAAGTAAATAACATAGCTGTGAAGAATCAGTCAGACACAGCTACGTGTGATGTATTTATAGAGAGAACCTATGGGACCTGCAAACCGAGGACTCGCTAATTAGGAGAACTTCTCAATTAGAAGAAGGCCTCCATTTCCATTAAAACAAAGTAATTTTTAATAGCACAGCTATCAACATACAAATCAAGAACTTTATTAAAAAGTCATTACCCATTTGTAAAAGATCCTGGCTTACTCACCGGCCCTCTCAACCTCAAACCACAGAGATCTAGCCTCTGACAAACACAGTGAATCTTTCAGTGTGTTCACAAAAAGAGCAGAAGCCCAAGACCAGCTCAAGAGGGGAGGAAGGGTGACTGAGCATGTGTGAATGGCTGTAAACAGAATAAAATGCTAGAAATATCAAGTGACAAACACTGATAGCTCCTACAGGTTCCCTCCACACCAGCTGCATGCAGATGGTTCTTTCCCACAGCCAGTGGGGTAGGAGTGGCAGAGGGCAGAACAGGAGGCCTGAGTTCAGCAGTATCACAATATACTGCTCATTCCTGCACTTGTGACATGCTCTACTCAGGCTACAGAGAGCAACTGGCAAATTTGATTAAATCCCCTTCTGATAAGCAGCATGACAGGTGATCTTTGCATTGTTCTTTTCATTAATTTTTGTACTGACATCAGTAGTCACTTTTGTTTATGAGCAATTCAAGAGAAAATCCCAACACATATTTTAAATACTTCTAAAATTATATCTGCATATAACAAAAAAAACTGAGTGCAACATTACATAGTTTTTAACTTAAAATTTGAATTATAATAAAAAGTATATTGATTCTGTTATATTTAGGGTATGATTTCTCCTGCTTAATGAAAAAAAATCCTCAACCTCTCCCACCTCCTAAAACACAGCTTTTAGCTACACAAAGTATATTTTTAATTACAAGTGTCAAAAAGCTTGGAGACTTGAAGAAATAAACCAATTTTGTTCCAGAGTGAGTAAACAGAATTGTTTGGTTTTTTTTTCCTGTCAGTTATGCATGAGCAAATTACAATTTGACTTCTTCTGTGAAGCTCCTGATAGTTAAACTCATTTGGAACATATTACAGTTCTTAGAGGACAGGCACTCTTTCTCATTACAGGAAAAGAAATTTATGCCTGATTTCATGCCTCACTTCAGAAAATGAAGCAAAGTGTTCAGAAAGAGAGTTGTTTCAAACTGAAAGCTATGTTCCTTTTCAACTTAATTGTGAAGAGTGTGACCTTCAGTTTGTTCTGCTCCTCTCCTTTCTACTTTCCTCCTTATTAGGCGCTTCTGATGTGGTAATGCAAGCTCCCTGCAATTTAAAAGAAAAGTTCACCTCCAGGATAGTAACAAATTCTGTAGCTGAAGCTGATGTTTCAGCTGTCAAGAACCCAGCCACATTATTTAGTGTCTTTTTCTGGGGCGTACAAAAGAATACAACCCTTCGGATTGCAGGGACCTTGGAAAGATTTCAGAGCCACGTGGGAGGGCATGGATCCAGGCAAAGCAAAGACAGGGCTTTGGCTCTGTGCTTTATCAGCTGTACAAGGTATCAGCTATACTCCTTAAAAGCTGTGTGTACCCACGAACATTGCCTCCAGTATTTTAATATTCTTTGTCTGCCCTACCATTACCACCCTTACTGATTTATAATGAACATGAAATGTCCATTGCAATGTATCTAAACATCTGGTACAATTAATCAAGTGAACAAGGTGCCCAGCAGAACAAAGCATATTTCTGTTAGAAAACTAATATAGACTTTTAGTGGTTTCAGCCCTTTCTGTTACTATGCTGGCTACACTTCTTTCCTCCCTTAATCTGCAAAACAATTGAGCCTGCTGGTTATCTTCAACTCAGGTTGTCAAAAAAAGGTCTTAAAGCCTATTCCAAGCAAACAGCTTGAAAACAAGGTGTTCTTGCCTTCACTGAGACCTCAACTCTTAAAAAATAAATCTAAATAAAATAAAATTTCCTTAATTTAGCTACACTCAGCACTACTCATTTTGGATTATTTTCAATGTTATTACTACCACTCTATCACAATCACGTATTAAAAGCCTTTCATGCCATGTAAGAAATAGAGAAAATTCACTGTGTCTTTACAAAACTTTAATGTATAAGGTGATGGCATATCTCTAAGAGCTGTTGCCAAGACACCATCCCTGTTAAACTGGTGCACATTACTTAGGCATCCTTATACAAATTCAGTGCTAAACACCCCCAAATTATTTCTCACCTGTTCAATCCCTATTCAATAAAAATAATTTCATTAAGCTGATGAAGGTGAAGCTCAAAAAGGGTGACTGCACAGCCTCACTTCACATGTATGAATGGTTTTCTCCCAGCTCGTTTAAAAGCAGCCCAGCTCACAGGAATCCTTCAAGCTCTTCAGAACTTCACCCAGCTGCAAAGGTACACTGGAACACGTGCATGCTCTTGATTACAGCATTTCATCTCAAATGTCTCTCTTGGAGAAACTCATAAATGCAACTTTGATGCTGTTTACACTGCTTAATGTTGTACAGCACAGCAAACACAATATTAATCAGGGTGCAAAGTAATATGATACAGCATCACAATGAGGCAGAAATAGTTAATGGGAGCTGCAGTTCCATTGTGATGGGATTACAGTGCTCCTGGCAACTATCTTGTATAGAGTTAGATTCTGATTTTCCCAGCTGTTTTTCCCTGCAATGCCATGAAAGTCATGTGCTACTCTTCAATGCAAATTTTGTTGTCTTGAACAAATGTTAAAACATTTTTGCAATTACATATTCAAGGCCAAGATGTTAGTTTGAAAATATGACTATGTTTATACATTTCTGTACACAAAAGTTTGTAATTTAAGAACACTAACTGATGAACTAGTCCATTACATTCAAAAACTATTCAAAGCTGCACTGTCACCTGATAAATTATACTGCAAATATATTGGCTCAGAGATCATAAATCTGAGTCCACAACCCCACTGCAAGCACACAGACTGCTTTTAAGATTACACACAGCTCTATTTTAAGACAAATTTTCTCATTACCTCTTCCATAGTTACTGGCAATCCCTTGAGATTAGCCTACAGATAACAAGTTTTTTCATGTTTACTAAAAACAGTACCAAAATTACATTACTGCAGATTATAATTTCCATGGTTAGATTTATTGTTCAAATTCAAGTGAACAAATCGCGTGCCACCTACCTGTTTAGTGCTTATGATTTCTGTAAAATTATTACAAGCATACACCAAAATATACCAACACATTTAATAAAATAATTCCATTTTAAAGTGTACAAACTAAATGTCCCAAAGTTCAAGTCAACTTGCAAGTCCATGCCTAATGCACATTATAGAAGCTTTTAGTAGAGCAACTGTGGATGCCTTCTAAAAACAGTCAGGAAAAACACTAAAAACAGTCAGGAATGGCTCCCTCATGCCTAGAGTCTCCTACCTCAGACAATTGCTTTGAAGCAAGAAATCAGGGTCCTTAGCCTGAGGGATTGGAGGTTAATATCTACAGCACTCTCATTCCAGGAGGGAGAGCAAGCAGTAAGTAAGGGAGGGATAATTAGAATGCTTTGTTCTTGTCATTAGGGTTCTCTCTCATCTCCATTTTATATAGTGCCAAGGAAAGGGGACCACAGAGGGAACAATACATAAAAGACTGCACATGTCAATGAAGAGATTTCTTCCAGAAGGCCTGATTTCTCACACCACCCTTAAGGCTGACTACCTTTATAAAACATAGAACCATCCCTAGAGACCAGAAGACTAGATTTCCTCTCCAAGGAGTCACCACCAACCCTCACTCTCTTTTGCTCAGGCTCTAGTTTATTTGTCTTGTCAGAGTGCCATAGCTTAATGAAAACTGAATGTATTCTCACCACTTCCCAAAGTGTTGCTTAGTGAGAACTCCAATAACTAAACTATGAAAAGGTAAGATGGTTTGAATCCTTTCATTCTAAGGCAGGCACAATGACTCTGGATTTTCCCCACTCTTCCAGCAAGCCTTCTACTTACTAGACTACCATATCAGAGAGGCATCTCCTTCAGTTGCATCTGGGAACAAAATACTGAGGTATTTAGCAATAGTGAGAGAATGAACATAGGACAGAGGACAGCTTGGAGATGCAAATCCAAGCCCGAGGCATGTAAGTTGAAAGGCATGATTTAAGACACACCATGTCTTTCTGCATTTCCAACCATACTTCAAAATAACCTAGCTTTAGGTTCAGCCATCTGACTAATAAGTAAGTTCCAGATATGGCATACCAATCAACTGTACACTGATATCCTGATCCACTGAATGTTTTACACTAAAACTCAGTATCTCATTTTCAAGGTGAAGAATACAGAGGAATAAAGCAGATACATATAACCAAGCTATTATCTTTTAAAAAGATGATCCACACAAGTGAGTCAATATATGCCTTCAAGACAGTATCTCCAGATATTTCCTGTCCATGTTCCATGGCTTGGCAGTGCATGCTAATACAAGAGTCAGTTTTCTTTCATATAAATTAAATAAATGCAAGTTAGGTGTATGAATAGCCTGCAAGAAGATGCTGGGTTTTTAGCCCAGTAAGACTGATAGTCAAGCATCCATATCTAGCTTCAGACTGTTAAAAGGCCTAATGGGTCTAAAGGCCATTAGTCTCTCATGAACAGAGAAAAGCAACGGCAAAGCAGATTTACTTCTGATTTTTCCTACTTTAGAATACTAGAGATGTCTTAAATGCTTCATATTTTATTACTTTAACTATTGCTCTAGTCTTCCACATTAGAGAAATTCATGTAAAGTGATTTAGCAGATGATTGAAGAGACTTTCTGGCACTAAAACAGTTGTTAAATCCTGCTTAGCTTTTCTCTTTGAAATTTAACATGGTTAACAGAAAGCCTAGTGTCATGTTGTTTGAATAAATGCCCTAAATATTCTCAACAGTTTTGCTGCTCTCTTGGTGACCAGATAAAGTTTAGCTTTGCATTAGAGGGAAATACAAACATAAGCCTAAGCAACTCTTCAAATCCTTTACATCAGATTTCAACTTGCTGCTACTATTAACATACCTTGTACTGCAAGAAGCTGTTCTTCTGTGGTCCAACGGGCATTGATTTTCTGATTAGACTAGTAAAATTAGAAAAAAGGCACAAAGATCATTAAATTGTTTCAACAGCTGCAAAATATCTGAGCATCAATGTCTTTTACTTGCACTACATCTTGCAAAATAGGTAAAAACCTCTTCCCTATAAACCATAAATTTGTAGCTCAAGATTGTTTTCATGCAGAGGAAATAGTGTTTACGGATTGGAGCATAAAACTATGCCAGCAGTTTTTCCTCTGTTTTATTGCAGTTTTTTAGCATCAACTGCATAATAACTTATGCACAAACTAATGATCTTTATGCAGACAGAATTTCAACTTATAGTAACATTTATCTAAACTATTTGGACTTGGTGTATAGAGGATTTTGCATTCATATTATGTTTCATATCCAAACCTTTAAAACAAGCAAAACCAGAACTTCAGTAACAATAGATCATTCATTTTAGATGCCAAAGTGTATATATAGTCATGTTTTCACATAGAACACCATTTATTACTGGCAATCTACATTACCTATTTTTAATCCAAAAAGCCCCAATGTATCAGGGCCCAATTTCAGCTTCCTATTGTTGTAAACAGACACGACATTTCAGTTTTTTCTGCTTCTTTTTTCAACCAGGTGCCATAAAAAACAGCCAACCACCAATTTCTTTTAAAGTCTCCCCACTACATGTAATTTAATGGATCCTTTTTAAGCTGCTGCTGCTGAAGCAAAACACATTTCTGCTGCTTCCTACCAATGTAAGTGCAAGGCCACGACTTTCAGTATTTATTTTGATTTACCTCAGGAGGTTTGAATTCTTCAATCCCGCCTTCCATTTTCTGTTTAAGTGCACTGTTTACTTGCTTAGCATTTTGAACCTTGGTCAAAAACAACAAAGTTAATCAGCTCCACAAAGAAAGTTGGTCACTTTACACATTTATCTTCACTAGGATTGCCACAAGTGTACCTCCTAAGTTAGAAAGAGAAATATTATGGTTTAAGGCTTCACTACTTTTAACTGTTTCAAAAAACTTAAAAAAACCAAAACAAAACACATCACAGTTTACTATGGAGAAAAAAAATTAAGCCAGTCTTTCAAAAGAACAGTTTGTCTGAAAGAATATTAAAAGCTGCTTATAACAAGTAATTGTTATAAGGATGCATAGGTTCTTGAAGAATTAAGAATACCCTAGACACAAAACTTCATTCTTAGAGATGTGAGATGTATTGTATATATTAATTCATTAATTTCTTCCTTCTAAAAAAAATAAATTCATGAGATGTTTCCAGTTAGTTCCTTCTGACAGATGCTTTTTATTGACCTGAGATCATTCTGATTTTCTTTAAGGGGAATTATTAAAATGATTTTAAATATTTCTTAGTTTATAAAAAGGATAAACCTTCAAAATTGTACATATACATGTCTATGAACCACTTAAATCTGACATTGATGCACATAAGGTAACAGGTAAGAAAATAGTTTTGCATACTATGGTGCACAGCTATTACAAGGGTTCTTAAGACACAAAAGCAGACAACTCAGTGGGAGATTCCAAAGGCTGCATTCCTGCAAGAAAAAAAAAAAAAAAAAAAGAGAGAACCCCTGCCTCACTTGTGTAGCTCACCTACACTTTGGCTAAAGAGTGAAACCCACCTATGCTATTTAGCCCCAGACTGCTGCTGTGACAGAAAGAAGCTTATTTCTCCTGTAAAAGAACATAAGGGAGCAAAAACCCCATGAAAAAATTCTTTATTCACTCCGTGATTTTGCCACATGGCAGCTTTATAAGGAGGCAAAAATTCCAGAAGATAAGCCTTGACTCTGCAGCCCCATCGCTCCTAGAAAGCAAGCATGCACATAACTACTGAGAAGCTGAATAATTACATGTTTCAACTTTAAATGCCAAAATTTAATTTCTTCATGCAAAGGACGCAGGCAATTTTCCTCTTAAAGGTGGAGATTAAAAAGCTTTTCTAAATTTAATAAGAAGTAGAAAATGTATCAATTCAAACAGAGAAATAACTAGGTCCATGATTTCCGCAAGCCTCCCATACTTTCACACTATGTGGGAAAGGGCATCCAGGAAACCAGCTACAATTTAAAGCGTAATAAATGTAACTTCCTCTGCTCCATTGGTCTCATTTTCACTTTTCAAACAAACACTTCTAACAAAGTAAAAAAAAAATTAAAATCAAATGTGACTTTTGATTTTTCCTGTCCCCAAATCTGTAGCACTATTTTAATGCTACCCTTTTTTTCATAAGTAAAAAGTCATCCTGCTTCATTTTATCCAAAAGAGCAGATGAATGTAAAAAACCAAAAACCGAAGAACAGCTACTGTCCAGCATTTCTGGTGATAACTGTGGAACAAAATGAGGAAGACTCACATTAAAGAAGTTTCAGAATCTTCACAGATAATCTTCAAAACCATTACAATCAGAACAATCTGAGATGAAATAAAAAAAAACCAAGACTAATAACCCATGGTACCTGTCGCTTTAACGAGATTAGTTCCATATCCAGCTGTCTAAGAATTGTGTTGGCTGCATTGGGACTACAGGAAACAGCTATCACATCTTCCTGGGTCAGGTACATGCCTTTTGGTGGACGGCATTTGGAACGCTGGGAATGGTGGCGATGCTGCAAGCTCTGATACTCTCTTCTACCCAGACCTATTTTGCTGGTCTGAACAGGCTGATCATTATTGCCCTTTAATTTACAAGAAATAAATCATTAAAGAATAACAGTATCTTGTGTACAACTTTACTAAAAATAATGAAGTATCAGATAGCATTGTAATGTCATATTTATGACAAAACTTAAGCTAACATCCTCCTTTACACATAATATCCAACTATGTCTCGCAGATGAGTTGATGGAACATGCCAGTCATCTGCTGGATAAGCCTGCATTAGTCTAAGAAAGCTCAGTTTTCAAAACTTTTTTTTAACACAGCCACAAATACAGTAAATGTTATGGAAATCCCAGTCTGAGTATTGTGAAAGGAGATACATAATATACACATATGTATCTTGTTTTTAAAACAAATAATCAGAGACTACACATTTCTGATCAGATATGAAGAATTTGGGCAAAGACTAAAGAAGAACTGCAAAGTCAACCAGGCCAGGCAAGAATGCAAAATGACATTTTTCCCTGCTGTCAGCACTCTACAGTGTTTGGGGGGACAGGGAGGGGCTGACTTGAGACTTGGAAGAGAAAGTATGGACATGGCCCTGCAGTCATAGCATGAGCCTTTGTTATTTGCTTCTTTGGAAAGGAAAGGAATGGCAAAGAGGAAATGAAGTCTTTGTTTTGATATGTTTGGACACCTAAACATTTCAGCTTTGTCTTCAGTTGGGATTGCTGCATAACTTCTCTACATGTATATGACTTGCTTAGAGCAACTGAGTAGCTTCCCTATAGCCCAGGAGCAGAGATACAAGAATTATTTTCTCTGCTAGGGTTTTCTAATTCAAAGCAATGCTTAGTACTAGAACAGAAAGAATTCAGTCTTTTCCCTACTTCAAGCAGCTCCCTACTGCTCGTCCCTGCTGGCATCCATGCCTGTTTAAGAGGAGGTGGTCATCTGATTACAGTGACTGCAAAACCAAATGCAGCAGCCATTATTAATATTATCATTATTATTATTTTCTGTAGTAGTAGTACAGAGCAGCAAACAGAGTCTTGTTTTAGTACACCTGACCTTGTGCCACATTCTCTTCCCCAGCTAATACAACATCTTATCCAGCTCACAGACTTCACAGAGGCCACTTAAGATGTCTGTTCTTCCTTGGAAAAATGATGTAGAGCCTTACAGTTTTGACATTTAAAAATTTCAAGGTTAAGTTCACTTCTGCCCTGTTTATACTTATTCGGGTTTTGGTTCTGCATTGCTCTTTTGGTATGAAATTGAAGTTCCTGTGTGTTCAATCTGGATTTAAAGTGAAAATATTCTCTCTCAATTTTTTCTTGCCAAGATAGAGAGTTTAGGTTATATTTGTTTTATCTGGTAACAGAAAGTTTCCATTGCTCTGTGTGTTCAAGCAGCCTACTCAGTTTATATTTTGCTTAGGAAGTGAAAGTATGCAAATCCTCCCAGAACTATTAGATGACAAAATTATCTTGTGCAGATCCAAATAGCTCATCAGAAACTACAAACCTATTTGTCCTGTTCCTAGAAGTCTATCAATAAACTACTTGCATTCTGGACTGTATGTCATGCTTCAAACTATAACCAAGTAAATTGAGCAAAACAGCTCATTTAGACACAGCTAAGGCCAGTCATTAGATTTCAGGGACATTGTTAGCACAACATAAAAGTAAAAAGGTACATTATCAGGCCATGTGATATTTCAAGTACTACAAAACATCCCCATGTTAAAAAAGCAATCTCAAACTCTTTCATTGAAAGGGATAATTTTCCTTTTTTTTCTCCAAGGCCAGTAGATAAAGGGATACATTGAAGGTCACTGCAAAGCTCAGAACAGAAGCTAAGCTTATTGGTCTCTTACTCAATATTATTTTTGTAAAAAGTGCATCCTAGACACCGCTTCACGGGAGTGCTGAAGTTTTGTATAACCTCTCCTCTCACTCTTGAGAAGCATGAACTGGCTGATTTAGGGGGATCACAAATGCTTAAAGTTGATCAAAGAAACAAACACAAACTTTGTGTTTTTCTTGTCTTGTTTATAGATAGCTTAATGTTTATAACAAGAACTCAAAAAACGCCTAAAAACTGAACATACCCTGAACACAGCAGTCATCGGTAAAGCTAAGTGCTCAATTAGGACAAAAATGTTTTTCCTCTACACTTATTAGCAGAAAGCATCTCAATAAAACCACATAATAGTTAAAATGCATCAACTCACTGTGGCTTTGAACAAACAACAAAGTTGTTCTTTGAAAAACATAATTTAATTTTAAAATTCAAAGAAAACACTTTGATTCAAATAATTCACAACCAGTAAAACTGTAAACATACTGATAAGACTGAAGGAGGGCAAATACAATCTGTTTTATCAGGTTGTGAGAGGATACATCTCTTATAAAAACTGAAGATCTCTCAGGACACAGTGGAGGTAATGAGACATTTCTGCATTTCTGGCATTTACAGCCAGAAAATGGCAAAAATATAGAATACTATTTTGTTTCAATGAGAAGTCATCAAGACCTTGACTATTTAAATGCCCTGGGAGTTCAGCAGGGTGACATCTAAACCTCCATACTACAATTCACTCTTCACAGTAACACATTCACTGAAAACAAACAAACTGACATTCACCATTAAGTTATCTGTTACCTCCTTTTTGGCTTCTTTTTTGGGATCATAATCGCTATCATTTCCATCCATTGGATGAGCTTCTTCTACATCATCATCGCTAAAGACAGATTATAAAAAAAGCTTGTCACTATTTTACTTTTTAAACCCAAATGTAAGTATGTACCAGGATAAGAGAGTTTATCTACTTGATTTTACCTATTCTGAGTAAATGGCATCTCAAAATTATTTGTAGTTTTCAAAAGATGGCTGTTACAAGCATGATTTCCTATATTAAATTCCAGTAATTATTAGGATAAACAAGCAATCCTAAATCATAGTTTCAAAGTTACTTTAAGCAATGCTGGTACTGCTGCCAAGAATTTTGGTGTCACCTTCTTTCCAGTCAACCACTTATGCCAATGTGAACACTTACGTGGCCAACTATATACCAAGGCTAGAAATAACCTTCCATTTGCCCCATTAGTTTTAATAGAGCAATTTTCAAACCACTACAACAGGTGAATAAACCCTTGCTGAAATCTGTGGGGAGCATAGGACATATGATGGGAAAACACGGGACTGCTTTTTCACCAACGTGCTTAAAATCTAGCAGTTTAGGGGAGGGAAATGAAATCTACTGAATTAAATCAAAGAAAAAAGATTAAAAAGAGAACAGTCAATTCAGAGCCTAATCCAGTCATTCTGAAAATATAATTTCTGAATAAATTAATGCAAGAACAAACTTTCTAGTTCTTACCAAACCCCTCCAAACTGCTATATTAAAAGCAAACTAACTTTAGCTTGTAATTTTTCAGCAATAGAATCACTAAATAAGCATATGAACTTTAGATAAGTTATTGAAAAAAACATATAATTAAAAATAACCCTTTTGCCCCAGTGATGCACTTTTCTATAGATACAAAATTACAACTTCCAATATAAACATAGATTATGTTACTTACACATGCAACACATATCACCTTTTAAAAAGTGCAAGTTAATAATTAAGTATACCAAGCACAATAAAATTTTAATTTCATAGTAACTGTGAGAAACGTTATTCCTTTCTTTGCAAGACAACAAAACTACTCTGAGCTCTAATTCTCTCTGACTGATAGCACTTCTAAGTCTCCTAAAAAAAGATTTTATATAAAGTGTTATTATAAAATAATGCATAGGCTCTCTTACTGCTTCAGCTTCTTACAGTGGTTGAACTTTCAGTTTTAGTTCCATATTAATTAAAAAAATTCAAACAAAAAGGAATCCCAACCCTCCCACATACCCATAAAAACACTCTTCTGCACAGACAGTAATAGCCTTCAGGATTTAAATTTTTTTTTTTTTTTTTTTTTTACAATTCTCCATTAAAACACTCCCATCTCCTATTACAACCCACACAGACTGGAGTGATAAAGTTCTTAAAGCACAGGTCCCGAACCCCTTGCTAGAATCAGAGATATCACAACAGGGGTCTCAAACCTGAAACACACGGCTCTCACTGAAACAATAGCTAGAAATTACTCCACGTCTCTACTTAGGAAAATTTCAGTCTCTGGTTATCTACTTAAGAACACAAAACTCACCTGTCACCTTGATTATTTCTATTAGCTAGTTTACGAGCCTGACGATCCATCAAACTTGTCCTAGAGCGAGTTTTTTTCCAAGAATAGTAATATTTTACAAGGCTTGCAATGGTCTTGTCTGGGAGCTAGAAGAATTAATCAACAGATTAACACTTTCAAAATTTAAAATTCCATCCAGATTTCTAATTCTGCTCTGTTTATAGCCATCTTTTAACAATATTTTAAGATTAAAATGAGGGATGTATTTCATATTTTTAAAAAAGGGGAGAAGGCTTCTTTTCATTAGAGTTAAAAAGCTGTATATCCAAGAGACATGAGGAAAATAAATGAAATCTTATATTCAAGGCTCTTCCTGAAGCTTTTACACAGAAATCAACATGAAATTTTAGCCCAACAGGAGCCTTTGTTCTTAATGCATCTGAGCTGTTTAATGCTTCTGATTGAAATATTACTTTACCATTTGCTGGATCCTGTGAAAGCTCTTTCCATGGAAGCTAAATGCTTGTTCAAATAGGACTTTATCTTCAACTGTCCATTCATCAGGGAAAGGAGTGAAGTTAGGGAGATCCGCAAGGGACTTCTCAATATTGTGTTTATGCCAGAACAACATGCCGAGAGCCTTTGAAAAGAAATAGTCCCTCTTTGGATTTAGTCAATTTTCTAAAACGTTGAGACAAGTTAAATAAAAACAGGCAATTTATTTGTTTGAAATTAAATTTGACTATCAGAATTCCTTCTCAAAATGTATTTACAATTTTATTGGCTATTTACTATAGGTTACAAAATTCTCTTTGGAGACAGTGGGCACATCTATACTTTATTAATGGTATGAAAGCCAGACAATTTAAGGTTGGCATGGCAGCAGTAATTCTAGAGCAGCACAAGCTAAGCTGAGGGGCTCCAATCTGACCTGCTTTCTTACTTTACAGGCATATATCACCTACACAGTTCCTTAAAGGCCTTTATTACCAGCCCACTCAAAAAAGAAAACAAAAATACTTTTCAGTAGCCAGAGGACCATCCAAAATGCAAGTCTGAAAGTTCAAAGTGAGAGTGGTCTTTCTACAACTCTTCAATTCACAAATAACAGCACGTCCACTTCGTCATGTGAACCTAATAAGGAATGGAAATTTAAATATACTTTCTTATATCATTTCATTTCTCGGTATTCTTAAAGAATTTTATGTTCATTAGACTTTCTGCCAGAGAATCACTGGCAGATTTGATGCCAAGATTCGGGCATGGAAATTGGGCAATGTAAGCCACTCAGTTTCAATCGTACAGTGCAGGCAGACAATTGTCAGGTGTCTTTCCAAACCCCTGATTTCACATCTTTGACAATCTGGACACAGCAAACCTCTGCTCTTGTTAGAACGGCAAGTGACAAGCACCTCTTGCAAAGAGAATTTCAATTCCACTGCGAGAAGTCTACAAATGTTTTGTACCAGAAGTTATTTTATAAATCCATCTCTAGGAGACTTGAGAGCCATCAGTTCCTCCTCTTGCCTAACAGAAGTCAAGGCATAAAGAAGCAACACCAAACCACAGGTATATTCTGGACATTTTAACACTGGCAGCCTCTTTGTCAGACAGCAGCTGATGAGCAAGCTTCCATCCTCCAAAACTTGATCATACAACTTCTTTTCAATTGTACAGCAAATATTTTTTTGCAATACGTAAACTCACTTTTACATAGATTGGTTAATTTATAAAGAAATTTCATATAGAACTACATGCAGACCAGCAAAGTTTTATCCTTACTTTTTAAGGAATGGTGACCAAAGGTTGTTAACTAAAAAGTGAACTTATTTGTTACCTTCAGAGTTAAAATTTGAGTCTGTTCTCCTGCCTTTGAAAAAACCCACTCAATTTAGGTTAGTTTGCTTTTTTTTTTCAATATGAAATAAACCTTTTCAGTGCCATCCCTACCAATTAATGGTTCAAAATTGTATTGTATTTGCATTCTAATGTTTAACTTTAAATTTGTAAGCTGCTTCCCTACAAAACTCTTTAGCTAAATATACACACACAATTGCATGACATGCCCAGTGTATCAAGAAACATACCAAACCTTTCAAAAGTGCACATTACAAGCTGAGCATGTCATGAAAACAAAGAGCTCAATCTTTTGCAGAGAATCCAGACCACAACTGTATGCAGATCCATTTAACTGCAGTGTTTGCTGCCGTGCCTGAAGAGAAACAGCGTTAATTAATGGTAATCAAGGGGAAAAATAAAAGAGTTGTGTTATAGTTTTATATTAAAAAAAAAATCCTTTAAATGAGCACTCTCATTCCACAGCACTTACCTGTTCCACATTGTATCCATGTTTTTCCTTTGCTATTGCTATATATTCATCCACTGTAACAAAGCAATGTCAGAATTATTCTTTAATACTTTTAGCTCTGCTCTATGACAGAATTAGCCATCTAACATGGGAAAAGAGTCTCTCCATGCTTTAACACACTGCATAGGCCCAGGTCCCCCAAAATGTTACATATACTCACAGCTTTATTAATAATAAATAAACCCACTGACCATTAGTGAGCATTTAATTTTATAAACTTTTTACACAAGCTAATTCTGCTTTCTTTCACATTTTTACTGCAACAAAACCACAGATACTCATAAGTTATTTATTTATTTAAAGCAGAAACTAGCTGGTTATTAAAAGGCTATGCCTTTTTTGGAATCCCTTCCTGGGTTAGTTTTAAATTGAACTACTTCTACTGCTCTTATTCCCAAACATGTTGAAAACTAAAGCAAGGAGATCCTACATCAATGATTATGCATATTCTCAAGATTACTATAGCTTTCACTGACCAACAGGGATTTTAACTATGACACAAAGTCAGTTTTCCACAGAAAGCATGAAAAGTCAATAATTAGATAATGAAATTAAGGAATAACATTTTAAAAATCATATTTAGCAATAATAGAACCAGCTTAGAGTTAAACACTTTTCCTAATTTTGAAATTGTCTTATTTATTTTTAAATGAAACCCTCTTCCTATTCACCTTCTAGAGCTCAAAATTAGATGGCAACTAAATAGTTGAAAGGAAGTATGATCAAGAAAAGGAAATAATCATATCCACCTTATTCAAATGGACAATGGATATCCTTGCCATGCACTGTTGCAGCAAATAATTATACTTCAAAGGAATGAGAAAGGTGTTTAATAATCACAGTTGCATTTTATTTCTAACTGTTCTGCAGTAGCTGAAGGTGCCATTCCCTCAAATGTAGAGGGACACAAATCTCTAACTACTGGTATTAGATAGAAACTGTCCAGGGGATGAGGTTCTCATGGCTGCATCCTCAAAGTTTACTCCCCTATTATAGTTGGGAACTTCTAGCGCAGGATTAAACTAGATTAAACAGATAACTGATCACATTTTGTCAGATAACTCCTGTATTTCAGCTCACTTCTAAAGGGAAAAAATGTTTGCTTTCTCCTTCTGTGACAGCAGTAATAATTTTCCCTTGAAGTAGGCCTCAACAAACCTTTTCTAAATTCATCCATTGCAACTCCTTCTCCTAGAAATTTAAAGCAGTAAGTTCCTTGTGTTCAGATATTTTATTCTTTAATTAATAACAAAAGGTTACACAGGCAATGATGATGATAATACAGAATAGGCAGTTTGACTTGAAACAAAGCCTTTACTAATATAAGAGAAGGTCATCTTTCCTTTACCTGGAGTTCTCTAAATAAAGAAAAAGAAAAGCTTTGTGTTTAATTATTTGCAGTCTCACTGTGCATAAAATAAAGAGCAAACAGGCACACCAGAAACATTTAGTTTACTTAAGCACACAAATTCCTAAGCAGGCAAGGACTTACACTTGGCATCGGGAATATTATGATATGGAGACCATACAAGCATTCCTCCATTATCTTTATCAGTGTATTTTGTGGCACCTGTAAGAAAACAAGTTACTCTCAGTATTTAATTAATAATTATGATCTAGAGAACAACTATGTGACAGTTAGCAAAAGCCAACCACAGTAAGAAGTCCAGCTACTAAGGAGAGGGAAAAAAAAATAAAATTGATTCAAAATTATTTCCTTAAGACATCAAAAGACTGAATCTGAGCACTATTCTTAGGATGTTCAACTAAATATTAGACAGTATCCTGGTTACCACAATTAAACCACTGAAGTGCACTTCTTAAGTTGGAAGGAATCCTATCTAGTTTGGTAGTACTATCCTAACTAGTAGTTAATATCTAACCCCCTTGCCATGGGCAGGGACACCTTCCACTAGACCAGGTTGCTCAGAGCTCCATCCAGCCTGGCCTTGAACACTTCCAGGGATGGGGTGTCCACAGCTTCTCTGGGCAGCCTGTGCCAGTGCCTCACCACCCCATAGCAAGGAATTGCTTTCTCATATCTAAATCCACCCCCTATAAAGTTGGTAAGGATGCAACTTTGTTCTCTTGAAGTTTGATTGTCCATTAGTACTCTAACATTTATCACTATCATAGGACTACTAGGACCTACTGTGGTCAGTTAGGCTTCCTTCAAACAAACAAACAAAAATAGATAAGAGCTAGAATTCAGTCACCACCACTGATCCCTTTCAGCAAGAAACTGTACTAACAGCTATGCCAGAAACCATTCTGTTCATCTCTCTAGATTTTTCTAATTTTGTAATTTTAGTATTCATAGCCAAGCAAATTGCACAGCAGTTAGATGTATAAGAAACTTTTGGTTTTGGTTTGTTTATCTCCACCTCAATGTAGCAAGGGAAGCAGTACAAATTATCCAACCCATCAGGACAGAGTAATACTGATGTAAACACTGAAGCATTAAATCAGAGCATATGATTTTTTAAAACATGCTGTAAAAGAAAACTCCCTGATACTGTAAAAGCATTAATTCAGAGTCACTTTCCATTACTATTTCACAAATGTAGTCTAAAACATAAGGCCCCTTGCAATCTATTTGTTTTCAAGTTTCTCTAGCTAAGAAATTGCTCAACAATTGGATTTATATCTAATGTCAGTATGAATTCCCTGAGTAATCACCCTCAGAGGAACTTTCTTTGCATCCTTCTTGGAGAAGAAAAGCTTTTTTTGTTCAGTGAAACAAGTAACTTTTCAATCCATTTTAAGCTTACACACTTTTTATTTAGACTCTAAATCTTGTTTGAAGCAAACAAAAAACCAAATCCAATGCTTTGGAAAAAAAGATCAGTATAGTGCTTTCCCTTTATGTACAATGTTTTGTTGTTCTTCCTCCTTCAGTTTGGCAGCGTTTTGTATTTGCTATCATCTCTGCAATCTTGATCCATCACAACTGTGAACTTGAAAACAGTTAATTAGAAAACCTAAAAATTCCTGTACCTCTCCAAAATGAGATGTGAAAGGCAGATAACCTCAATGCAGCATAAACTCCATAACAGGTTAAGAATGTACATGTACTCATAAAGCACCCGTTTCAAGGCATAAGAGCTACTAAACTCGGAAAGGTTTTTGGTATACAAGAACAAACTCCTTAATGTAACATTCCACTTTAGCACCAAAAAGCATGACATTTTTAGTCATTAGGAATACAATACTTCATGAAGAGCAAGGCATATTACAGGCACAACATTTCTCTTGTACACTGTGTTTTTATCACAAGTAAATGACCACTATCCTGCACTTCATTCTAATTAAAGATGAGGAGAAAGAAGGATCACCAGAGAATATATTAGAATCTCAGTTTATGAGGAAAAATGTCTAAACTTAAGATACCTGCAGACAAGTGGCTATCATGGATATTATCAGGTAGTGAATACTCAAGTACTAAAGTGAAAAAAAACATTCATTTCAGAGTTCTTGTGCCTGCAGGAGACTATGTATGTGGTCACACTACCCTACTGAGGTGCCACCCTCACGTGACAAACAAGCAACAACCACCAGAACCTCCCTTTTCAAAGCAGTGCTGTGTCCCCAGCAGGAATGAGACATCTGCTTCCATTCAGGTGGCACCTTCACACTGCCAAAAGAAAAGCCAGGATGACAAAGGAATAATGAGGTGCATACAGGTAGCTTGAAGGAAAGAAGGCACCTTGTCCTCAGCATGGGATGTCCCTAGCTGTAGGACAGGGATCCCTCCATCCCCATATGCAGGACCATGACCTACCTTCCTGAGAACTTGCTGCCTGTCCTTTGTACCCCAAGCACTCAAGCAAACAGCCCTAACCCCCAGAGTGGCTGTGTTACACCTCAAGGCATACAAGGGAGGGGGGCTGGAAATACCCTGCAAACATGATAACCAAAGTGTGTTAGAAGAGTTGTAAGCCAGTAAGGAAGAAAAGGACCAAGAGCTACATCTGAAGAATGACAAGTCTCCCTCTCCCCAAAATACGCCTCGAAGCCGCTGAGGAAGAGGTTTCAGTACTTCAGCTGCTGCACCCCTCTGCCAGTAGCAGTTAGGAAATGCAGCCAGCTGAAGATGACCAACAGGCACTCTGCACCACTTCCAGAACAGGGAAATCACAGCAGCAAACTGACCCTCTCTAAATTGCAGCTTCATGTTGGAAGTTAGGTACACATGGCTGGTACAGCTCTATGCAGGATCCCAGGTACTGAAAATGAAGTGATCATCCAGGTGCATACAAGACACAGTGAGGGCATTGTGGGGCAGGGTGGCAATATAAAAGTATGTTGGTTTCCAGCACAAAATGTACCTTCCTCTGCTTAAGATTATGCCTTCCCCACACCATTTAACAATTTCAATTTAACAGAGCCTCTTTTCCTATTAGAAGACTGAAGAGAGGAAAGTTAAAAACATACAGAGAAATGAGTTCCTAAGTGACCTTAAATGGTATAAAATATTCTTCTTGATAGCCCCAACTCCATCCCTGAAGAGAGGGTAAATGGAAAATTAAGTATTTCAGCATTAAGAAAGAAAAATTCATTGTAAAACCATTGTGAAGTCTAAATCTGAACAGAATAAAACTTCTCTAGCAGTTATCTGTGGATGACATGAGGGTGGTGCATTCTGTACCATGATTTTCAAAAGAATGTAAACAACCCACAATATAAGGATATCAGTTTTGTATCCTGCTGTATTTCTAGGTGGGCCAGAAAGTACAAGCAGAAAAATTTTCACCAAGAATATATAATACTATAGGAAAACCAGGAGGAGGAGATAAAAATCTAGAGTGCAAGAGATGGTATGTTAACTCAGTAAATTAGATAAAGTAAAAATCCCAAGTTTCCTTATTAAAATTGTTTCTTACAGTGACAAAATCACTCTCATCACTATAATAATTGGTGACAATTAAATACACTACTTCCCTTAAGCTCTATCTGAAAGTTTGCTTGTAAAAAGAATATGGTGTGGAGAGGGGTAAGAGAGTATATTTAAATTAACTTCTCATAATTGTTGCTTCCAACCACAATCCACTTAGAAACAGTTGCACTTTTTCTTTAAAAAAATAATCTTGTTTTATACATAAACTAAGTTTACAAAAAAAAAATTGTTTACTGCCATCACATTAATCATGAATATTTTGTTCCTCAGTGTATTGTTGTAGAGCATTGCTTATGGCTATTTTTCAAGTCAGGCTAAGTGAAACCCAAGGACTGGTATTATTCCACTCAGTATTCTGTGGGTTTATCAGGGCTGACTTTGTGTCTTAAAGTTATATCTACTTTCATCCATCATTGATTCTCTTCTCCCATCTATTTATTTCAAGGGGCTTAAAAAACAGCACTCAAGAGTACTGTGAATAAACACACACTCTAAAGTATCTGATAAGCCCTCAAAAAAGAGCATTAGAACAATTCCAAGAAGAAACATAATTAAAGATAATCAAATATAGTGCCATATCCATATATGCAACCTAGAACTAAAAAGGAGATTATTACCTTGCTACAAAAAAGTAACCAAAATGTAGCTGTAAGAGCAAGGATTTTTGTCTCTCGTCACTTGTCTCTAAGAAATTATGCCACAAAACTCGTCAGAAAAAATAAACAAACCTCAACAAAAAAAACAAAGAGATGAAAGAATGAGATCTTGCTGGTATCTCTTCAGATAACCAATCTGTTAACTTGGTAAGTGCCATACTTTTAACTTAATGGACTTTTTAATTTATCTTGTAAGACTTAGGTGTTCAAAAAAATCAGGACCTTCTTGCCCTAATAAGCAAATAATAAAACATTAAGCCTCTAACTCAGGAGTTATTAAAGAAATATTTCTATTATGAAGGAAATCGATAGGGTGAGTATATTTTAATCCCAGTTATTGGGAAAAGAGGCATTAATTGAATACCATCCCCCAGAAACACAAGCTCTAAAAAGCTTTATTATATGAGAGCATAAAAATAGTTCTGTAGTTACTAATGTAACGGTACTATTGCATATACAGTTTACAAAATTAAAACCACAGAACCTCAATTGTCCTACAAGGGCTGAAGAGTACTTTTAATCAAAAGAAAAACAAACACTAGGTGTTTTTCTACTTCAAGTGGCCTGTAGGAAAAGCAAACCCAGGCTGCAGGTTAGAAACCATCATTTTTATCTGTGTATAAATTTTAAGTAGGCAATGTAAAAATAAAAGGCGAAGAGAATTAGCCTTATTAACAAAGAGACCTAGACTGCGTGCTCCTTCCTAGGGGAAAGGCATTCCCTTAAGGCAAGATCACGCATCCATTAATCCCACCCTCGCGCTTTCCCTTCCCCAGCGTTTTCTTTGGCCGGTGGGGACTTGCGCCCACCCAGAGGGGCTCGCTCCAGCCTCGGGAGGCACCGTGAGAGCAATCCTCTTCCGGTAAGAAATCATCTGATACCCATGGAGCCTGCCTGGAGAGCAGGAAAGTAGACAGGCTTCATCTGACCACTACAGCAGAACTGCTCAACGCTCCTGTGGTCTCCCTGCTCTGTGTAGTAAGGCACGGCAGCATTCTAGCAATTAACTTGCTAAAGCTGAGTACCAGGCTATGCGAGCGTACCCATATTCCTCGGGGCGGGGCTGGGGGGGCGAGGAAGGCGGAGGAGAGCAGCTCAGCCTGCCACGGCGGGGCCAGCGAGGCTACTACAGCACACAAAACCTGGAGCAGGAGTTTCCCACCGAGCGCATCTTCCACCCAGCGCCTCCAGCACGCAGCCAGGTCTGCTCCGCTTCCGGCAGGGCGCATCACTTCCCACCCTTGCCCGACATCCATCACCCCTCGTCAAATATTTTTTATGGTTATCGGTTTAAGAACACGGAGAAAAAAAAAAAAAATATAATAAAGCTTTTTCTGTTTCACCGCCTCCCGCCGGATACCCATAATGCAGCCGATAATGAAGTGAGAATCCCCCACCGCGACGCCCCCCGCCCCCGGAGCGCAGATGCTGCCCCGGCCAAGCCTCCCGCCGCCGGCACCGGATCGCCGACACAAAGGCTCAAAAGCACCATAAATACAGCCCCGCGGCCGCCGCCGCCGGAGAGCGCCGGGCGAGCCCGCCCCGGCAGCGAGCCCACCCCTCCCGCCTCTGGAGATGTCAGGTTACAGCCGAAAAGCGATTTACCGGGCTCGAAGTCAGGAATGCGCGCCTGGTATTCCGCTCCGACCCTCATTCCTACATCTGCAAGGCAAAGGGGGGGGAAGAGAAATTAAGGGCTGGAGCGTCCCCGGGCGCCGTCCCAGGCTCCCGCCGTGCGGCGGGCGGGCGGGCTGGCGGAGCCCCCGCCGCGGCCGTGCGGAATAAGCCACCTCCTCCCCCCGCCACCCCCCCGCCCACCGCCGCCGCCGCCGCGGATTAAGCCCCGACGACCGCCGAGGAGGGGGCAGGAGGAGGCGGAAGGGGGAGTTTATTCCAGCGGAACAATGGGGACGACGGCGGCGGCTCCCGGGAGACACTCCCTCCCCATCGTTAAGTACCGCGGGGGCAGCCGCGGGGCCGCGCCGCGCGCTCCCGGCCCCCCGCCCCGCACACGCGCGGCCGCGGCTCGGCCGCAGCACGGACGGAGCGGCGGAGCCCCGGCACCGGGAAGGGGGAGGCGGCTCGGCTCGGCTCGCCGCCCCTCCCGCCGCCTCCGCCACCCCCCTGCCGCCGCTGGCGGGGCGGCCCCAGGCTCGCACCGTGCTCGTCGCCACTGTCGCCGCCGCCGCTCTCCGGCTCCGAGTAGTGCCCGTTGGAGGGGCTGCTGCTCTTGGCGCCGTTGGGGGCTGCCCGGCTCTTACTCCCCAAGAGCTCCGCGCCCTTCTCCATCATGCCTGGCATGCCAGGGCTGGGAGCGGGGGAGAGCGGCGGCAGCGCTGCCGGCCGAGGGGGGGGAAGTTAATACGGAGCCGCCATGTTGCCCCCTCCCCGCCCCCCCCTCGGGCACCTCCTCCCCCCGCCCGCCGCGCCCCCCCTTCCCCCGGCGCCGGGAATCCCTCCGCGCCGGCCCGGCCGGATCTCGCCGAGGGGCGGGGATGGTGCTGGAGCGCCGGCGGCGTGGCCGAAGGAAGGAAGGAAGGATTTCTCCCGATGCCGGACCGCGGCCGTGCCGCGGGGCTCTCCCGGCCGGCGGGCCCAGAGCAGAGAGGGGACTATTTCCCGGCGGCGGCGCAGGGATCCCGGCGGGCAGGTGTCGCCGCCGCCGGTGGTGCCGCGGTGAGGGGCGGGAGGAGCCGGGGCCGAGCGGGGACAGGAGGCGCGGGCCGGCCCCGGCGGGGAAAGCCGGTGCTGTCATATCGCTGAAATCACACCATGTGTGAACCCGTGCGGGTTTTTCTTTCAAAATTCAAAAAGTTATCGATTTATTTATCTGTTCAGTGCAATTCCGGAGCGTTACGAAGTGCTGCGGTGTTACCATCCAGTTTATCTCAAATATTCAGGTTTTTTGAGGTTAAAAAAGGCCGAGACGGGCTCCGGACCGAGGCTGAGTTACTATGTGACAACAGTCTTGCTACTTAATCTGGAGATACATTGTTCGTCCGGTTTGTTCTATGCAAATGCATTTAATATTCTTGTGGCTGCGTTTTAATATGTGTTTATAGGTATTCTTAATGATGCAGTGATAATTTGTCAGTCTGATTTCCAGATGTTGGGGTGGGGGGGGAGTATAAACCTAAATTTCTATATATCAAACAAAGTCTCATATTCCAACTAAGAGTGTTTGACACGATCCATTACCCTTTGTCACATCTTCCCAATTCCAGTCCCCATCCCAAGAATGTCAATTCTTCCCAAACTCTGCCCTGGTGACTGTCTACCCCAAGCTGATTGATTGATTGATTGATTGATTGATTGATTGAAGAGCACTAGCAGGAACAGTGCACCTGCTTTCTTACAGCGAGATAAAGGGGAGATGATTACTTGTGTCCATACTTATGGATACTAAGTGTTCATAGTGCCTTATAGTAGGATTGTAATATAATGTAGTTAGTCGTGTTTACTGTTTCTTGATACTTGCTTTGAAAGCAGCCCATTATGGTCAAATTATATACTTTTGAAAAATCTTTGGTGTATGTGTGCTTCCTAGACTATGTCAGGAAAATATTGTCAAGACTTTTCCTGGTTTGGGAGTTCTGTGGCCTTTGAAGAACTATTTTTGTGACAGTTTTTGGCAGATGACTATCACAAATGGGAGTAAACAAGCTGTGACTCCTTTATGCTTGCCAGTTTTTCAAAAGCTGGAGAGAATGATTAGCAAGGAGAAGGTAGGAGCAACAGTAGTTGACTTCAAGTGCCTCAGCAATTGAGGATTTGCAGTCCCACAGTTTAATGTACATTTTAAAATGTACCTTTAATTAAATTAATGTGTAATTACTTAATTAAATAAATTAATATGTTTAATGTACAGTTAAAAGAACTCACAATAAGAAGCCACTGAAATGCCACAGGAAAATCTTGTACCAATTTTTGTCCTTTTAAGGCACAAAATCATTACGAAAACTTGCAGGAAATTGGGATTTGTTGTTTTAGTTCTCCTAAGGCCATCTATTTGAGGCTTTTTATCTTTATTTTCTATGGATGTGAAGTTTGGGCACACATGCACCACAATGACTGCACTTGTCTGACAGTTCTTAACTACTGATAAAAGCTACTGGAAGTTTTAGCTGTTACAGCTTTCAGGAAGGCTAAGTTCTTACAGGTGTCATGGAAGTAGCCACCTGAAAGGAAGAAAGATTCCTTGTAGCATGGTTTGGAGGAGAATTGTCTGAAGAACTTGACCTTTCTGTTTCTGTTATTTGCACGGCTGCTAATGAAACTGCATTTCCGAAGTTACAATAAAAGGGCATAGGTTCATTTAGTCAAGCACTTAGATATTAGCAGGTGCATGCAATGATTTTTTTTTTCCTCATGCAGTCTGGAAGTTTGCTTGCTTTGGACTATTTCTTCTCTTGGACTCTTTGTCTTATCCTTCTCTTGTCTTCAGTTTTAATATTTTTGTTTGTATTTTATCCTTCTCTCCACATTCAGTTCCTCTGTCACATTCAGTATATGCATGCTTCTGGATTAGATGTGACATGATAATCAAATAGTTGTTTGTGAGATTAGTCCTGCATTTGTTATAGAAACTATGCATAAGGAGTTAGATTAATATTAGCTTATAGAATCACAGCATGGGTTGGGTTGGAAGGGACCTTAAAGATAATCTGGTTCCAAACCCTTGCCAAGGGCAAAAATGCCATTCCCTAGATCAGGTTTCTCAGAGCCCCATGCAACCTGGCCTTGGACGCTTCCAGGGATGGGGCATCCACAACTCCTCCTTGCTTTACATTGTCTTCTTTCTTCTGTATATCCTTCCTTATTTGTAATTTTTGTTTCTGAACATAATCCCTAGAGGGCAGCAAAGTAACCAATGCATTCAGGGCCAGTCTAAAGATTCTCTTTATGAGCCTATCATTTTTCATTCTTTGAGATTATGCCTTCTTAAAATGTATTTTCCAAGTCATCATTTCAGGGGGAAAGTTTGTGTTTGGGCAGGAGGGCAGGGATCCTTGGAGTACAAAGGATTGCAGCAGAGAATGTAGAGAATTAAAGAATGTACAAGTTACAGGCAAGGAAGGTGAAGCAGATGCTTCTTCCCTTGTAGTGAAATTGCTAAAAAGTAGAAATGGAAATACAAATGAAACAACTTTCCCTGTCCATGAATTAACTCATCTTAAAACCTACATGTCTTCTGAGGATGTTCCACACAGGGTTTGAGGCCTCTTGCAATTTTTGTTAGTGTGGATTCTTGGAATTTATTGCTTAAAACCAGACTCTTTCTGGTCTGTGGACTCATGCATATTATTACATGTGAGGGTTAATGCCAGTATTA
This sequence comes from Parus major, assembly GCF_001522545.3. NCBI lineage: Eukaryota > Metazoa > Chordata > Aves > Passeriformes > Paridae > Parus > Parus major. Next base: position 21,977,320 of record NC_031770.1, read on the forward strand.
ACAGTTGAGTGGTGAGTTAGGGGAAAGTACAGACTTTATTCAGAGGAAACTAAATGCTTAAACCTAGGTTTTAGCATGCCTACATTACTATAGAATCAGTTAGGATAGAAATGACCTCTAACATTGAGTCCAGCCATTAACCTGGCACTGCCAAGTCCATCAGTAAACCACATCCCTAAATGCCACATCCATGCTTCTTCTAAATACCGCCAGGGATGGTGACTCCACTGCTTCCCTGGGCAGCCTGTTCCAATGCTTGACAACTCTTTCTGTGAAGAAAATTTTCCAAATATCCAATCTAAACCTTCCTAGTGCAACTTGAGGCTGTTTCTTGTCATCCTATCTATTATTACGTGTGAGAAGAGACCAATACCCACCTCACTACAGCCTCCTTTCAGGCAGTTGTAGATAGCCTGAATATTCCCTTCAGCCTCCTTATTTCCAGGCTAAAAAACCCCAGTCAACTCTGCTGCTCCTCATAAAATTTGTGGTCCAGACCCTTCACCAGCTTTGTTGCTCCTTGGATGCTCTTCAGCACCTCTTGTATGTTATGCCCATCTCACCTATGGAATTTCTAACTCATTAAATTCTAGGTCAGGCAAAGTATTGCAGATCACATGTTTGGCCTTTTTATCTTATGGTGACAGTTTCATGCTTTTAGGTTTTTTTGGAAAGAGTATTTTGACAGTTTCCTGTCTTGGGACTGTTGTTTTACACCATTTAAAATCTGTGTCTTTAAATATTTTTAGAAGCAGGTCAACAGATTTGTGATGCTTCTCCAGAAAAATTATACATAGATCATGTGTGTTGTGTGAAACCCAAAGAAAATCAGATGATCATGGAAACCTTTTGGCAATGTCCAGCTTAGAAACTTGTACTTTAATGTGAAGGTTTATAATTGTTCCATAAAGAAAAGTAAGGTCTTTGTGGTCATAAACACATTAAGAAAAGCATGCCTGGGATTAAGGTAATTTCAGATAAATTACACTGCTTGGAGTCTGTTCACGCCTCTGCAGGAAAATATATAGGTGTCATCTGTCAAGTACTGTGTTTCTTTTTTATTAAACACAACTAGGCCTGCTGGGTGGTAAGTGGGAGGCTTAGGGTGGACAGGGTGAGATTTATTAGTTCTTTTATGGTTGTTGCTGTGTTTCATTCAACATTCTTGAGTTTTCCAAAGACTTCACATTTTAGTGGAACCAGTGGAAGATTTTCTACAGCTCTAGCAAATGAGATCTTCAGTCTCAAGCTAACACTTACTTGTATTTTTGAATTCTAGTCTTAATGTTTTAAGGCAGAAATTAGTAAAAATTTGTTCTATAGCTTGCCATTAAAATGAAACAGCAAAGCATTTGCTAACTGCCTTTCTACTGTTAATATCCCCCAACTGAGATTTTTTTGTTTTCCTTCTTTTTGTAGTGCTATCTTCCAGTTATAGGTTTAAAAGTTTTAAAGAGTTACCTGCTTTCCAGATCTAAATGGAATTCTTCTGCATCAGGACAGTTGCTAACTTATTCTTAGTAGATGGAGAAAGCCATGTTGCAGTTCCTTTGAGAAGTCTAAGAACTTCAGCAGTTTTAGACACTTTTTCCTATTTAAATGCCTGTCACCAGGTATCATACCTTGCCCTTCTGAAACCTTTGCCAAAATTTGAGACTCAGACTGTGTTGTACAGTGTCAGTGGTACAACTGATACATTGAATGGAGTGGGGAATGTTAGGACTTGGCACCCTGTTAAAAATAGTATTTTGAAATACACTGTTGGTTGCACTGTAGGAAGGCTTGTTCAGGAATGAGCATAATGGGTTAGTGCTAACATCCATCTTTCCCAGTACTTTGATTCTGACAGTCCTACAGAGGAACTCATTTTGGAGCCAGTGCCATAATCTCCATTCTGTGTTTGCAAGAAGCCTATTCTTGGTCTTCTAAAGATTTTTACTCTGAAGTGTCAAGCTTGGTATCTTTAAAAAAAAGTTTCTTATTCCTATGGATGTGTTATGAAAACTTCAGTTCCACCTTTACATATTTGTAGACTTGTTTTAGTGACTTCCTACAGGTGAATTTTACTGACACTATGATTATATTTTTTTCCTTAAAAATAAATTATTTTTTCTTGACAGGAGGGGCAGGTGTTCCTACTCAGCCCTTTCAGTATCATTGTTTCATTTCTCTTCATCTAATCTAAATATCTGGTGAGCAAAAAGTAAAGAAGTTCTGTGTCTGGTTGATTATGATGACATGCTGTGGGAAAAACCTGAGTGTAGCTGACTTAATCTTGTGTTACATGGGCAACTCAGGACAACAGGTCACTTCAGAAAGTCAGTTTACAGATATCATTTAACCACTTATATTTTTGCATACCCTCTTTAAAGGAAATTTTGGTAATAGCTGGCAGTATGTCTTTGAATCAGAGCATTGACATTCAGTATTGTCAGTGAAGATTCTCAGACTGTGTATGAAGATCTTGTATACATGGCTGAAATGGTAGCATCTCTTTACAAATAATTTGGGTTTAGGACCAGTTGTTTCCCACAGAAGGGAAAAGAGATATTGTCATTGTTTTGGTAAGCTAGTGTGCTTTTAGCTTCAAGCTATGTCCTGTTTCCCTTTTGCACATGATTACCTAAACTACTTTACATAGGACTGTTCAGCAGAAAGCAGAGGTCACCTAATTGATAGTTAAAGCTGTTGAACTTCTGTAAGAAATGTAGTTTGGTTCTCCTGCATGGTGTTTGCATTTTTGTGCATTTGTATGTTGTGGTTTGGGAGGGGTTTTGTTTATTTTTTTTAAATGCAAAGCAAGTGCTTTGATTCCATGCAGCTGGGAAAACTGATAAACTTATGCTTTACTCTTTCTTGTTAGGTTGTCTGTCCCTGTGCTAACTTGAAGAGGTGACCATTTGCTGTGAGTTAATGATGTTTATGATCTCTCCTCCTTTTCCTTCTATGAAGAAACATCACAAAAGGAATGCACTGTGCAAGATTTTCTCCTTGCAGTTAATAGTACCAAGCCCATTTTTGTTGAGAAAAATGTTCTTTAAAACATACTAGAATAAATAAAAATAAAAATGCTCTGCAATGTTAGCATTGTTTTGTGCTTAATCCTGAAAAAGAGAGAACTTTGCTCTGTGCAGCTTGCAGTTTGTTTGGGATCCAGCTAGTGTATATAATTGGAAATTGAATTTCCAATTAGGAAGGGAAAATGAAGGGAGAATAAAGGAGTATCATCAGTAATATGTTAACATGGAAAATTATGGAAAATTACTGTAACCCTCTACTGTCCATCTATTTAAGATCCAGGAGTAATATTACAGGAGTAATATTGGGGGATCTGAAAGAATCAAATAATAAGAATTTTACTTGAGGAAGATGATGTGTTTTTACACGTGGAAAAAAACGTGTAAGGAGCAGTGTAGTAACCAGTAGTCACAAAATTTTTTGCTGTATGTCTTAGGCCTTGGACTGTCAGAACATTTTATGCTGCAGCATACTGGTACCTTCTGCTAAATTTTGTTTCCCATGGCTTATCCTACCTGGCTTCTTGTGGTTTAAGGGAAGGAGGAAGGAGGCAGGTATAACGTGGAAAATAACAGTGTCTAGGACCAAAAGAAGGTCCCTGATGTACTACAAGAATTTGTATTTCTGCTTTCTGTCTTGTTGTTTCTACAGAAAAGTACACACTGTTTCTTAGAAGTCCCTGTGTTATGGATCTGTGCTGGATTTTGAAGGTCAGTGCTGCTGGACTGTGTAGATACCAAAACATTACTGCTATTCAAGTGTCATACCTTTTCCTCCTGTAACTACTGTTTGACTCATGTAATGATTCACAGTTCAGATATACAGTTCACTGTTCAGACATACAGTTTAGGAAAGATCAGCAAGAGGTTCCATTTTGAGAGTATCTCTAAGACAGAGTTGGAAGCAACAAAAATATAATCACTAATAAATTTTTTCTCATATAAAATAGAGATTTTTATTTTTCCACATGGAAATTGTTATTATAATACTGTTTCACTGGAATTTTCTAGGTGTACAAATGGTTCTCTTAAAAGTATCCTGTTAAAAAAACCCAGCAGCTCAACAACAAACAAATCAATATGGCTGTGTCTGGCTCTTCAAGTTGTATTATACAGTGTTTCCAGGAATGATGTTCTTTCCTCTCCAGTCTGAGGCAGATATGACTACATAAATATAAAACTGAAGTCTGCAATTTTGCATTTGAGGGTATGGATCAGTACATAAAGGGTGAAGCTACAATAGCAAATTTGTCCTTGGGAAGAAAACTGTTCACAAAATTTCTGCTGGAGTGTTTATTAAACTGAGAGGAAAAACAAAAGCTCATGCCTACACACCTTCAGGGTGAAAATGTTGGATACCACTAAGACCTTGCTGTTGTTGGTTTTTAGAAGAACACCCACTCCACTCTCAACCAGTGCTTTAAGTTCTCTCATTACTGGAGATGTTTTTACTTGCTCCTATATAGTACACTATCTTCCATCTAAATTACATCCCTTTTGGTGAAGGTGGCTTTTATCCTCAGTTAAATTAAACTAATTAAAGCTTGAAATATGTTACAGTCTGGGAACCTGTTGTGAGGTCCATATCCTTCTAAAAAACCACAGAGATGACCCTGGTTCTTGAGCCCACTGCCAGAGATCCCTCCCTGTGGATACTACATTCTTGGCAAGGGCATTTTCGATATATGGTGTTCTGCTGATGTTTATTGTGTAAACATACACTTCTAACAAGTGTGTTCCCACCCCATTCACTTGTTCCCTAATTTCACCTTCCCATGTGCCACACATTTTATATTAGTTTGCTAGCTGCAGATAGGTCAGGATATTCTAAAAGAATGCCCATCCGTCTCTGCACTGTGTGAGTTTACACAGAAGTTTTTGTATTCATTAACTGGTAGCAGTTTTTGCTGCACAAGAATAGATGGAAGCAGAAAAAAGAATTCTGTTGTCCCGGTTTAGAAGACAGGTGTCTGCTGGGGAGGGCAGGAGTCTCCCTCGGAATGAAAATATAGACCCCCTCCCTCTGAATTATTATAATTTTGAAATCAAGGGGCTCTCAGGCAGAGATCTGGGGATAGGAATATCAGTTCTTTACTAGTATGTATAATGAGGCACACAAACATCACTCACTACAGCGTTAACAGAAAAACAGAACCAGGGACCCTGGGTCAGCCTTCTCATCCGAGATGGGAAGGGATGGAGGAGAGGTTTTGCTTCACAAACCCCCTGGGGCAGTCAGTCCCGGTGCTCCTGCAGGGCTCTGAGGAACACTCAGCTGGAACAGCAGGGATGAGCTGAGGTCTCAGGCCGGTGGCTGAGGTGGATCAGCAGCTCCACGTCGGTGCCTGGCACTGCCACACCTCCTGGCAGGACAAGGGGTGTGAGGCCCCACAACAAAGAAGGAGAAGAAGAAGAAGCAGCAGCTCCGTCTGATAGCGAATTCCCTTCTGCCAGCCACAACAGCTCCCAGGGAGAGTCCTGCTCTGAAGCTGAAGAACCCAGCCAGCCCCAGCTGCCCCCACCCTCCCCATCCCTGCCCCACTTCCCCCCTGGGCCCAGCCGAACTCTTTGTGTTTCTCAAGCATCCACCAAGAACCAGCAGTCAGATTTCTCTGCCACTAATGGATAAAAATTCCATAGGTGAGCCAGAACAAAAGGAAGAACACCTAACCCCCAACACCTGTTCTACTTGTGTTGTAAAAAAAAATAACCTAAATTAGAAAAGGCAAAGCTCACCCCCAGCAAGTATGCAAGTGTTTATGAAAATCAGTCGCTCATGTGTTACTAGATATGAATATGAGTCCAGTGCTGATAAAGACTGGACAAAACTGCTTTTAAGATATGATCAAATTTAGAAAATCAGTAATTTTTTTCTCCATGCAATTGCTGGAGATCGACAAGACACTAGTTAGAATAAGAAAGCTTGTAATTCAAATTTTAAATGAAAAAATTGTGGTAATAAGCTAGTTACAAAATCCTCCCTCCCTCCATAATTATAGAAGTAACCTGTTGACATTAGTAAGCAGGAAATATGTGATGAAATTATAAACTCAGGAAAAATATGAAATAAAGTTAGAAGAGTTTAGTCTGCTTTTTTTCCTTCTCTATTT
>NC_031770.1:21983713-21985620 GCF_001522545.3 Parus major
CCAAAGGACCTGCTTTTCAAGTCCCAGGATGGTGTTCCGGGCAGTGGCATGAGGCACAGGGTAGGTTTCCAACCATCCAGTGGCAGCTTCTACCATTGTGAGCACGTAGCGCTTGCCTTGGCGGGTTTGGGGCAGTGTGGTGTAGTCAATCTGCCAGGCTTCCCCATACCTATATTTGGATCAACACCCACCATACCATAGGGGCTTCAACCTCCTGGCCTGCTTCATCACAGCACACATCTCACAGTCATGGATAACCTGAGAAATGCTGTCCATGGTTAGATCCACCCCTCAGTCTTGTGCTCACTTGTAGGTGGCATCTCTCCCCTGATGGCCTGAGGCATCATGGGCCCATCGAGCTAGGAACAACTCTCCCTTGTGTTGCCAATCTAAGTCTATCTTTGACACCTCTATCTTTGCAGCCTGATCCACCTGCTCATTGTTTCAGTGCTCTTCATTAGCCTTACTCTTGGGGACATGGGCATCTACATGACGGACCCTCACAGACAGTTTCTCTACCCTGGTAGCGATGTCTTTCCACTCATCAGCAGCCCAGATTGGTTTTCCCCTACACTGCCAATTTGCCTTCTTCCATTTCTCCAGTGATCCCACAGAGCACTGGCTCCCATCCATGAATCAGTGTAGAGGTAGAGCTTTGGCCACTTCTCTCTTTCAGCAATGTCCAGGGCCAGTTGAACAGCTTTGAGTTCAGCAAGTTGGCTTGATCCACCTTCTCCTTCAGTGGCCTCTGCGACCTGTCGTGTGGGGCTCCATACGGCTGCTTTCCACTTCCGGTTCATCCCTACGATGTGACAGGAACCATCAGTGAACAGAGCGTAGCGTGTTTCTTCTGCTGGTAGTTGGTTGTACGGTGGAACTTCTTCAGCCCGTGTCACTTGTTCCTGCTCCTCTTCATCAGTGAGACCAAAGTTTTCACCTTCTGGCCAGTTTGTAATTATTTCCAAAATCCCAGGGCAATTTGGGTTTCCAATATGTCTGGGCTGTGTGATGAGGGTGATCCACTTGCTCCATGTAGGGTTAGTTGCATGGTGGGTAGCAGGAACCTTTCCTTTAAACATCCACCCCAGCACTGGGAGTCGGGGTGCCAGGAGGAGTTGTGCTTCCGTGACAGTCACCTCTGAGGCGGCTTGAACTCTTCCATAGGTGGCTAAGATTTCCTTCTCTGTGGGAGTGTAGTTGGCTTCAGACTCCCTGTAACTTGCTCCAGAATCCCAGTGGTCGGCCTTGAGTCTCCCCAGGCACTTTCTGCCAAAGGCTCCAGGACAGACCATGGCTCCCGGCTGCAGAGTAAAGCACATTCTTCACATCTGGTCCTGTCCTAGGGCTACCACATGAGTGATCTCCTGCTTGATCTGGGCAAAGGCTTCTTGCTGCTCAGGGCCCCAGTGGAAATCATTCTTGGAGGTAACCAGGTAGAGAGAGCTCATGATCTGGCAGTACTTGGGAATATGCCTCCTCCAAAAAACTATGGCACCTAGGAAAGCTTGCGTTTCCTTCTTGCTGGTGGGTGGAGACATTGCAGTGATCTTATTGACGACCTCAGTGGGAATCTGACGCCGTCCATCTTGCCACTTTACTCCCAGGAACTGGATCTCTCAAAGCAGGTCCTTTGACTTTTTTCTTGATGGCAAAGCCGGCTTCCAGCAGAATCTGGATGATCTTTTCTCCTTTCTCAAATACTTCCACTGTTCCATGTTCCCCCACACAATGATGTCATCAATGTACTGCAGATGTTCTGGAGCCTCACCCTTTTCCAGGGCAGCCTAGATCAGTCCATGGCAGATGGTGGGGCTGTGCTTCCACCCCTGGGGCAGTCGGTTCCAGGTGTACTGCACTCCCCTCCACGTGAAGGCAAACTGAGGCCTGCATTCTGCTGCCAGGGGAAT
>NC_031770.1:21986555-21988815 GCF_001522545.3 Parus major
CTAGCTGGGGGATGCTGGGCTTGGAGTTTTGGGCTTGTGACTCGCACTGGTGCCCTATGGGAACTGCTCTTCCTCATCTCCTCCCTCATTTCCCTCGTCTCCTCTTTGAGTTCCTTAATCACAGCAGAGACCTGAGCCTGCAGTGGGCCATGGATGATACTCTCAAACTTTCTAAGCTTGTTGATGACAGAACCAACTCTCTCGGCTGTTATCAGCATTAATCATTGCAATGAAGGTGGTGTATTCATGTGGCCCTAGATTTGCCAGATTCCACAACATCTGCCCAGTGCATCTGACTTTGTTGGGGTCATTATCATGCTATCCACCCCTCCCAAAAAGGACCTCTAATACCACCACTTCTCTCAGCTGTTGGATCCCTTACTCAAGGGTTTTCCAGTGCCTTCTATGATGGTGCTCCTGTTGTCTCTTTCTGTGGACAAACCTCTCTCTTACATGAAAAGCTACTCCCAGAGGGAAAGAGGCCCTTGCTCCCTGACAAATACCTGATTCACACCTGAGTCCTGGGTTAAGAGTCCCAAATTCCTTGCCTCACCACCATCCAGTTACACACCTGTACCCATAAGGTCCCAGACCCGAAATAACCAGGTTGTATAAGCCTCTTGCCCCCGCCTCACAATGTCTTTTTTGCAGATTATGGAGACCTTCATACGTCAGGGACTTGGTGATGATCTCAACCTCTGGCGGGTTGTGAGGGCCCTCTTTTCTTATCCTTATCAACAGGGTGCTGTGATTTCATCTTGGACTTCCTCATTTCCACAGGGGAAACTGCTGCTGGCTGTGACTGCCCTTGTGGTTCAGCTGGAACCTGGACGGTTGTAACATCTGTGGGTTCCACTGCTGCACCATTAGACTCTTCCTTTTTGGGCAGGGGGAGAGCTTCCCAGCAGCTGAGGAAGTGCACTCCTTTAGCATCTGGCCCATTTCACATATCTCTCTCACCAGAACCCCCACCCACTCTGGGTGGTTCATTTCTGAGGTGGGTTGTGGGACAGAGTCAGGTTCTGGGGCAGTATCCCTAGTCTCTGGGGCTGTGTCAGGTTCTGGGGCAGTATCTGTAGTCTCTGGGACAGAGTCAGGTTCTGGGGCAGTATCCCTAGTCTCTGGGGCTTTGTCAGGTTCTGGGGCAGTATCTGTAGTCTCTGGGACTGTGTTAGGTTCTGGGGCAGTATCCCTAGTCTCTGGGGCTTTGTCAGGTTCTGGGGCAGTATCTGTAGTCTCTGGGACTGTGTCAGGTTCTGGGGCAGTATCCCCAGTCTCTGGGACAGGTGTCAGGGTGCTTATCCCAGTCAATTTCCCTTATTATATCTGAATGCTATGTAGAACAGCTTATCAGCAACACCAGCCACTGTATGATGTCATTAGCATCTAGAGAAGATTTTAACCATTTGAAAACTGGCGGGGTAGGCCCAAGGAACTGGGTGAAGGGTTGGGAGAAAGTTTCCCCAGCTGTCATTTCCTCCCAGTAGGTACCATTATTAAAGTAACCCCAAAACCACCCAGTTAGTGTGTGATAGCTCTGATTCCATGAGCCCGCCGTCCAGAGGAAGTTAAACATCCATGAATTCCTCACTTTATCAATCCACAAAACAAGCTGGATAATAGCCACAGTTATAGGACCCATATTTAGGTAAGGTGCAGCAAATGGGAGAAATATAGCCGTGACCACATGCCCCCCGAACCTGGGTGAGCTAAACAACATGGTTCTACCTAACAAGGTTTTTAAATCCAGCACACAAAAGTTAGGTTATTTAAGAACCGTTATTCCTTTTTCGCCTTTTTTCTCTCAGTGCCCTCAGGCCCCACCGTTGGGTGCCAAAATCTGTCCCAGTTTAGAAGACAGGTGTCTGCTGGGGAGGGCAGGAGCCTCCCTCGGAATGAAAATGTAGACCCTTCCCCCCTCCCTCCAAATTATTATAATTTTGAAATCAAGGGGCTCTCAAGCAGAGATCTGGGATAGGAATATGATAGGAACTGATAGGAATATCAGTTCTTTACTAGTATGTATAACAAAATGCACAAAAAACAATAACTACAGAGTTAGCAAGAAAACAGAACCAGGGACCCCGTGACAGCTTTCTCGGATGAGCTGGGAAGGGATGGAGGAGAGGTTTTGCTTCACAAACCCCCTGGGGCAGTCAGTCCCAGTGCTCCTGCAGGGCTCTGAGGAACACTCAGCTGGAACAGCAGGGATGAGCTGAGATCCTGGGCCGGTGGCTGAGGTGGATCAGCAGCTCTGTGG
>NC_031770.1:21990152-21995607 GCF_001522545.3 Parus major
TAACTAGGAGTTATTTTTCTGAATCTGGGCCTAAGCCATCTAATTTCCAGTTTTATTCTTTGAACACTATGTAATGACAACATAGAATTAAAAGTGTATTTTTAAAATATTGTTATATTAGAGACTACTAGACAACAGTTGAGAGATGAAGATGCAATTAGTAACAATACAGTAATTCAGCCTGCAGAGCTCCTTGCTACTTTACAAAAAAAAAAAAAAATCACTCAGAATTATGGGTTCCTAGGCTTATTGTGGACAGGGCATGCAAGTAAAATTATTTGTTACCATTATTTAGCAGGGCCTTGCACTCTGTTAGAATTCAAGCAAACTGTATGTGAACTGCTTCATTTTGCCTGGTTTTATATTGATTGAGAGACACGGGAAAAATGAGGCCAGTGAAATACACAAGAGAAGTGTTAATTAAAAAAAATCCCACCAAACCTGGAACAGAAGAAACAACGGGTATTTTCTATCCCTTCTCTGAGTAACAACACCAGCAGGTCACTGCTTCTGCTCTGAGACTGGGAGAGACTGTGGCCATGGCAGGACAGGGCTGAGCCAAGAGGATTGAGTAGACACAGCAGCAGTGAGGGGAACAGGGATAGCAGCTGTTGTCCCAAACAGGGTGTGTGGTGACTTTTCTTATATCAGGTTCTGTGGGTTTTATTTTTTTCCCTCCCTAGCTCTGGAAATCCAGGATGCTTCCTCCTGGTGAAAGAAATGGAGATGGACATGCTGTCCAAATGGGGATAAATTTTCTATGCCCTTTTGAGGTGTTCTTTAAGAAGGAACAGTTCCTCCCTGTTAGCCCACACTCCAAATGTTAGATGTATAAATAAAAACTGGCTGTGTACTCCCTCATCAGTTTTATTTTGAGATTTTTTTTTTTCCTTTATTTCAGAACACTGGATTTTTTTAGTTATTTTTTCATAATTGTTGCCCATAAGAAGTCTGGAGGAAATTCAGTAATTCCAAAACTAGAAAAGCGTCAATATTTATTGCTTGACAAATTTGTTATGGCTGCTTGGAAATACTAAGATACCTCAATTCCTAGGTCTACAGTCTGCTGTGCAACTGGGTATTTCTTTGAGTTTATTTTGACCTCAGAAATAATTGGACCTTTAGGAACCTCAGTCTGAATTTTACCAGTGTCTCAACATACTGTAGAAATAAACCGAATAGTTTCAGTAAGATGCACAGATTCTTCTCAAATTCTTTCATTTTGATGGACACATGTGCTGGTTAAACTAATGACTTGCCTTGTTTTAAGGACTTTTCTTTCTCATTGCTCTTCCCACAAGATAACAAAAAAGGTTAACCACAAGCAAATAAGTATTCATGGATATTATTGCTTAATAGGAGGCCTTTGCCTGCATTCCTTTGAGGGTAAGAAGTTGTACAATAATGACTGCTTTATTGATTTGAATGTAAAAATAAATAAAGTTATAATTGTTTCTCCATCTTAGTTGGAATTCAGAATATTTTTTTTTGTTTAGTGTCTGTAGGGCAGTGTAACTTGTGTATTACCTTCTGTATTACCTTCTGTAATTTGTTGTTCTATCAATTAATGTATTTTATTTTGACAGTTTATCAAATGCCATATGGTAGTACAAAAATTGAACTAAATTTAAAGTTTGAATGCTCTTTTTATTTTCAGAGTTGGTGGTAGTTTGTTATAACTGTGTTATGATTCTTGTTTTTGACAGTTTATTTTTTACAAAGAGCAAAAGGAAGCGTGCAAAACAGAGAAGAAATAAAAAAGACCTTACATAAACCAGTTCTTTTCAATATAAACTAGCTACATTCTTAGCCTATAAAATGTCCCTAACTACCTTGTTTCCTTGGCCATTTGGTGCTGTGACAGTGGAATGACAAATCCCAAAGTACTGGCAGAGTCTAACAGCAAAAGCCTTTTGCAACTTTGGAAGAACTGGGTTTGTCCAGACTGCGAGGCAGCAAGAGCTGACAGATGAGCATTACAGCAACTTTTCATGCATTTGAAAACTTGCAAAAGGGTTGGTGATTTTTGTGACTACAGGAGGAAGAGTTTTTACTGGCTTCAAAGACCAGATGACTTAGTGGCATTTTAGGAAAAGCTTTCTTGCAAGATTTGTTAGACATTGAAACAGATTGCCAGGAGACTCTAATGGCTGACAAAGGGAAAGTTCTTAAAGTTTCTTTAGTATCTCTTAAGGGTGAACCACGTGACAAAGTGAAAGAAGTCAGCTCTGTCCAGTTCCAGTATTTTTATTTCATAGATGCTGTGGGGATAAATGACCTTTCCATAAATGAATTATTGGAACCGATGTTTTCAAGGTGTTTGTGTGTATGAGCACTGGAAGTTGACAGTCATGTTAGTAAATGGGTTGATGTAATCACAGGCTGCTGCCAAAGAGGGAGGTGTTGTAGCTACCCTTTTCAGGCTGGTTTTCAATTCAGTGGGGTGACAAATGTGCACAGATTAGATGAAGGCAAATCTGTCCCTTTTGCAGCAGCAGCTGCTCAGACCATGGAACAGGAGTTAAAGGCTCTACAGTCAGGGGATGGTCACTTCCTGGGGTGATTGATACTACATGTCCTGAACTAGGGCCTTGTTCAGGAAAGAACAGGCTGTAAAAGCAGAATAATGCAAGACAGCTGAATGTCTTCTATAGGGAGCTATCGCCTTTTATATTAGTCTTAAACTGAAGTGTTAGGTACTTAGTTCTGTCCAGTGGGCTTTAGCAAACACACTAATTCAGGAACTTCAGTTTTCAACTTGCAAAAAAAAATGATAGCTGGAGGGAGGTAATCCACTAGTAATGAAGCTGGATGGTGTATGTGTCCTGCTTCAAGCAGGCTTTACCTCCAGCTCTGTATCAGTTGCAAAACTTACCAGTGATGGTAAGAAAATGAGTATAGTATTCAAAATAATCACAGTAAACCATTATCACAGTGTCCCTCTGCTCTAGTGGCATAAAATTCATACTGCCAGCAAGAAGCATATTTTACAGGTGGGGAGAAAGTCTAAAGGAGGTAGAAGATACAGGAGAAATCTTCCATTTTTTATTGGGTCTAGCAGAGATGGAGTTCATTTTCCCCACAGCAGTCCCCACAGCTGTGCTGTGCATTGGCAGCTGTAAAGGTGCCCATAAGACACCAACATTTTGGCTGCTGCTGAGCAGTGCTGGCACAGCATCAGCGCTGTCATTCCATCATCTTCCCCTCACCAGGAGGGTGGGGGTGGGAAAAATCTTGGGACCAGGACAGCTGACCCACTGACCAAAGGGATATTCCATACCACGTGATGCCTGCTCAGATACAGAAGACAAGGAAAAGGAGGAGGGAGGGGGGACATTTGTTATTTACAGTGTTTATCCTCTGGAGCAACCACTGTGTGCTGAAGCCCTTCCTCCTGGGAAGTAGCAAGACATCACTCAGCGATGGGAAGTAAATAATAAACTCTTTGGGTTTTTTGCTTTTCTTGTGGACACACTTTTTTTGTGGTTTTTTTGGGTTTTTTTTTGTTTTTTTTTCCTGTAGCAATGTGCCTTCTCTTGACCTATAGGGGATTTTTTTTCCGTCTTATTTTGCTGAGGAGGGGAGTGATAGAGCAGCTTGGGGGGCACATGGCATCCAGCCAAGGCCAACTCACCACTCTTTGCTATAGCATTTTAGTAATTTGCAATGTTACAGGGTAGATGTAAACCCAATGTAGATGAAATAGTACTTTTGACATGAAACTTGTAGGATTACGCATGACACTGAAAAATTGGGTAATCAGAGACTGGACAACACAATGCAACATAAACTGCAGCAAGCCCACACTTCATGGAGTTCCAGAAAAAAATCTTCAGTTTCTTGCTATTATGTCACCTTGTTCCCACTTCTGTGTACTTGCTGCTTCAGTTTGAAACCTTTTTCCTTTAAAGGCCTCAAAATTCCTGTAATGTACGTCAGCTGCCAGGTGTCTCCTAAGTCCCAGATATTCCTGCAGAGCCCAGCAGAAGCTAAGATATAGCGTGCACTTACTCCTCTGGCACAGTGGCTTTGGGGAATAATGAAACGCTACTCCGTAATCCCAGTTTTCCAAACCTCACTCTTGGTTAGCAGTTGCATAAATTCAGTGTCAGAGGCTACATTTACAATTTTGTCAGAGAGTTTAGAATCTCTTCAGGCTTGGCCTGTGCTGCTGAAGCGAGCAGGAACTAAATAAGCTGGGGTCTTTGTACGGATGGTTGTTAGGGACACTTAGATACATAAAGATGAAAATAAATGCTTCTATGGGCTTTTTTAAACCCCAACATTTCAGGGAGAGTTAGTGGCCTTTTGGCGGCTTCAGGAACTTGATTTTTAAATTTTTTTTTATTCTAACCTGCCTCTCTTTGGCAGCAGATGCAGGTGTCCAGCATACAGATAATCACTAGTTTAAAAGAGGCTTCTGTGGCTCAGCTAATTCCTGCCTGGCAGTTGGGCTGGTCCATGGGGGCTCTAGGAGTTCCCCAGGTGCCCGGCTGTATGAGGGACTGCTGACACCAGGATGCTCAGGGACTCGATCTGTAGCTTCTGCTGCAATGAAATTGTCACCTGCCATCACCCCTTGAGTCTCACACTCTTCACTGAAAAATGCTGTGGGAGGCAGGAGGCTGGTGGCACAGAGATCAGACTTTTCAGGCAGTGTTGTGTCACAGCCAGCGCTTGGTCACAACTGTGTGGCTGGATCGGATCAAATGTGTGGCTGTGCTGGAGCGGACTGTGGTTCCTGGCTGTGCTGGAGCAGACTGTGGCTCCTGGCTGCTCTGTGGTCCTGGCCCAGGCCTTACCCAGGAGAGAGCAAGCTAGGCAATGCCAGAACTCTGTGGGAACAGTGGTAGTGGTTAAAAATCCCGGGTGACCCAGGCCATCGTGTTTGCCATACTTTATTTGCACGAACATGCAGAAACATATTCACGTGTCCAATATGCCTTGAGCTGTGGAGCCCAAAGGTTGCTGCACTTAATGAGGTGTTACAGCAAGTAAATGCCAGTGCCAGCAAGAAAAAAATATGCTTTTTAAATGGAAAAGATCTGAGTATTTTCCATTTACTGATAGATTGGTAGGGGGGAAGAACAAAGTTGATCAATCTCTGAATGAAAACTTGATGTCAGTTAAATATCATAAAGAGTTGTAGACCTAACAAAGGTTATATTTAAACAGTTTGTCTCGCTGCTTCCACGGAGCTGTTAATCAGTTGTACCACTATAATACTAAGTAGCCTTCTAACAGAAATCATCGTAGGGAAGCGCGAAGCGCGATCCGGGACGAGGGGGGCGAGCAAAGGCTCCGGAGCTTCGCGGCCCGGACCCACTCGAGCTGGGACATGGCTGTGCCTCCCGGCCGCCGGCAGCAGTTCGTGAGCGGTCTTTAGGCACTCCGCGTTCCTCATGCCCCGGGGCGCGCCGGCCGGGGGTCGAGCGCTGCGGCAGCCGCCCCCGAG